>NW_023365714.1:676364-730924 GCF_000003815.2 Branchiostoma floridae
AGATAGGTCTCACAACTTGACCCCCACCCAAGAAGAAAGGACCTCGTAAGAATCGTTTTACGGCCGCCGCGTTTCAGCAGATTTTCTACACACGCATCCCAGAGTCCCTCCTGACAGAACGTAAGGCGGCCATCTCAAACCTTCGTCTCGGTACACCTTCTTCTCCTTCTTCTTCTCTTTCTCCTTGTCCTTGTCCTCCTTAGGTTCCACGAAGGTCGTCTTGTGTCTCTTGAAGACCCTGGAGTCTTCCTCGTCGTTTTCCTTCGCCTCGTGGGTCGTGAAACACGACATTCTGACGGGCGCGGCGGGTTTTTGTTTCTGTTCACACGTCCAAATCTCTCGCAGGCACCACTACAGGCAGGCTGAGGGTGCGCATGGGGGATCACAGGTCGCTGGAAATGTCAGGTCTATTTTGGAGCTGGATGACCTGTGGGGGTCTCTGGGGTTAATGAGGGTGTGATGGGGGTGACACTGAGGCCTTCCTGTACCAGATGAAGGTTTCCAGACTGTTGTTCTTTTGGTAAGTAACGAAGACTTGGGTTCAAGGTTTTCAAAACTCAAATTACAAGTTGATAAAAACAAAGCAGTGCTTCTGTTTAGATAACAATTATTCAATACGTAAACATATACCATTCAGTTTCACTACAGACTCTCTACAATTGGTTCCTCATTTCCTTTTTTATTGATTAAGTTACAAAACACCATATGGCAGTGTTAAATTGATTGAGCACAATCAATTTATGGTGTTCTACTTCACTGTGAATATTGGAGATAGTTTTCTGTTGTTGCCATTTGTTTGTGTCTATTTTTTCAATGTATGATTAGAAAAAGAAATTAGATTTTGACCCATTTCTGCTAAAATAACATCATCAGAACCGGAGACTCTGATTGGTCCAGCCCACAGTCTGGATGATGACATCATTATGGTTGGTCAGCCAACCTGACAGGTAATCAGCAGGGGCCAGGGGTCAAACATGGGAGATGGGGAGCTTCATTGATTAACTAATATGGTGGCAGATTGGCAAACAGATTTTCTAACTTCTCAGACAGAGACGACAACCAAAATAATGTGTGAACAGCTGGTTTGTCACAAGGCAAAAATGGGTTATATGGGGAAATCCAATTTCCAAATTAAAAAAAAATAAATATAATCCATATATTTCATTATAACTTACAAGTTGGATTCTGTGACTGAAAACTGAACAGTTTGTTGACCTGTTTTGTTGGTTTGAAGCTTTGCCATGGTGGAGTATTACTAGTAAGGGCGGCTAGCCTGTGTTAGTGAATCACTTCTCCAACTGTTTACTTGCCTCTTATGGAATGGATGCTTGATGCCGGTCCCTTCCAAACAGTTAATTAAGTCTAGCCAGGATGTTCCATTGTGGTAGTATGAAGGGTTCTGGGCCAAGGGGCACAGGTACACACAACAGCACAGTAGACAGTACATAATATACCCTATGGCCTACACTATACACTACAGATGCAGACAGTACAGTCTGGGCAGGACATGAACAACTCTGCCACTGATGACACAACTGATACTGATAGTCATTGTGGAACCATGTCTGACTGCTTCATGTATTCATCAACACTGACAAACTATTCAATTAATTGATTGATCGATTTGATTACATTTACCGAACTAACAGTTCGATATCTGATAAAGGGGTGTGGCCCATTGAGTACAGTATGTAAATTCCACCATATCACTTTAACTTACAGTCGGCTCTAGATCTGTCATATAAAGAAATATCTTGTAACCCAGGACTTAATATAAGGCTTGTATTACAAGATCAAGTTCCCTACGTGCTCCCGGAACCCCCATGCACACCCCACAGTTCGCTCCCTGAACATTCCGGGAATTCCTACACAAATATGGCAGCTATTTCACGGGCCGACTCCTGCCAGATCGATTTAACTCGTTTTCTATTCATAGCTCCTCACTCAGACCGGCCCGGCACGGTAATATTTGATACCCTGGCCCAGAATTCAGGCCACGACATTAATATCGGCGCTGGGGAAAGGAAACGGGGGCAATTTTGACCCGAGTTCGTCTCACAACACAGGAAGTCCGGTTTCCGACAAGACCAACCTCCGCCCTGAACTTTAAGAAAAGTTCTTTCCGGTATTAAGAAAGAGATGACAAAAAGGTTAAGATGGGCTATTACTTGGACTTACCCTCTTTCGCCTTGTGCTTTTTTCTGGCCAGAGTTCCGCTGATTTTGTCGAAAAAAGACTCGTCTTTTTTGTCTTTCTTGAACGTCGGAGTTTTGGGTGAAGTCGCCATGTTGTTGTATCCCAGCATGCACCGTGGATCGTAAAGCGTATTTACGTGTCAAAGGTTATCGGGACATACCACTCTTTAT
This sequence comes from Branchiostoma floridae, assembly GCF_000003815.2. Taxonomy (NCBI): domain Eukaryota; kingdom Metazoa; phylum Chordata; class Leptocardii; order Amphioxiformes; family Branchiostomatidae; genus Branchiostoma; species Branchiostoma floridae. The sequence goes on from NW_023365714.1 coordinate 678,731, forward strand.
TAGGAGTGGGCTCTGTAATTGCTACATGTAATTACGCAGCTTCATTATTTATTTATCACGGCTGTTCAACGCGATTAATTTCTGCGGGGAGTCAACACTTAATTAGCTCCAAAATACCAACATATTACCTCAAGTTTTTCTTCATATTTGCCCATGCGTAAGAAATCCATCTAAACTGTATTAAAGTTTCATCACGTAAAACTGTGTGTAATACCACTCTTGCTCACTAGGCGTCACTTCTGTACCGCATGCACTGTTGTGTGTCCAAGGAGGTTTTATCAATTTGGGGACAGAAATTGGTTGCCAATTATGTTCAATCTAAGTAATTCTGGTACAAACCAATTCTGGTACCAAGCTAAATTCAAATTAATAATAAATTTACGAATCAACATTCTATGGGAGGGACGTAAAACGGGGGTCCCGTGCTCGAGGAGGTGCCTCGACCACGTTAAACAGCCTCATTACCCACACTTTGGGTACCTACTGGCTGCAAAATATACCAGATGATTATGCCCCATTTCTGTACTCACTTTATGGGCATGAAGAAAATTAATTTAATTAGGCCCGACAACACATCACACATGCTGTGTTGTTTGGCCTTTAATCAATTTGAGTGTACATACCATGCAGAGGTCTGGTTTCGAATTCATGACCCAGAGATTGAAACTAAACAGCAGGGTTTGAGGACAGTATGTAAAGAACCCACCACACATCAATGAAGGTCAGGTTACACCATGTAATGGCTAAAACTATGCAGGATCTGAGGGCACCACCAAAAACAGTATTTCATAAGGCCATGTTGATTTTATTATATGGATGTCATCTGTGTGCACATCAATTTTTGGCCGTGTCCGAATATAAAAAAAGTTTCAGACAGGACTGAAAATCATACAAAGCAGCTGAATCGTGATGCATAGGAAAACAGTATTTAAGTCACAGATTGTCAAAATCACTCCCAAAGTCAAACAAAGAAGGAGAAACATGTACACAGTACAGAAATAAAAAATCTGTCATTCGCTATCCCATATATTTGCTCAACCTTCAGTCCACATAGATTTCATAAGAAAGGCAACATTTTTTTTTCTTAACTCTTTTTCTTTTATTTGCACGCTCGCATCAGTTTTAGGGTTCCCAAATGATGTTATCCATATAATCAAACTAACATGGCCTTAACTGGTGTGTCAGGCCATCTTGTCTCACCAGACCTACTGTGCCTTAGAGATAGTATCAAAGCTGTCCGGCTACACTCCTTGCCCAGCTTTCATACTATCTCTAAGGCACGGTAGGGTCTGCTTGGAGACTAAGGCCATCAGGGATTTCATTCATGCAAATATAACTATAAATGCTATTTACACACTACAAAGAGAACACCACAGACGTGCCCAGAGAAATCAATATACCTGTATTATATCATTTTCACAGAGAAACAACTTTGGTAACAAATCATTCTTACATCGTACATACAGGAGTACAGATCAGCCCATCGTACATACAGAAGTAAAGTTCAGCCCAGACGTTTGGAAAAGCACCACGGATGGGACCATCGACCGTTTGGTCTTCCACTTGCCACTATATGTTGTTTATTATTAATATTACATTATTTCATATCAGGGCTCGAAATACCACCTGCATATGCAGGTTAGTACAGGTAAAATTGGAGCTGTGCAGGTATTTCAAAACTAGCAATGGTTCCTGAACAATTTAAGTATGATTTCCTAAATTCAGAGTGCAGGTAAAATCTGTCTGGTGCAGGTACTTATCAACATTACCTGCACCTGTGCAGGTATACAGAAAAAAGTATTTCAAGCCCTGCATATGGAGCTTTAGAAAAGACTTGGGTAGTCGTAACAGTGCTATAGTAATGATGGTAGATGTCATTGTTGTTGTTTTTTACCAAATTTCACTTTAGGTATCACATGTACAGGTTTAACGAGTGAAACTACAAGAAAACATTGGTATAGAAACAAGCAGATGTACAGACTATATAGTGTACTTTACGAAGTGAAAATATTTCTTGTTTATTAGAGGATTTCTCAGCGCGACGGCTTTTACAAAGCCCACCCTGTCCCCCCCTAAATTGGTGTTTCACACCTTCCATGGGTGATGGTTATCAGTTAATTTTGAAGAACATACCACTATCTGTAGGGGGTCTTGGCAGATTTTTTTTCATTTTTTATTTTACAAAACTACTCATTTATATTCACACTTTTTTGTTCCACGATATCCACTCTCGTGTATAACCATTTCCTATATATCATTTATCCATCATTAGAATAAATTTGCATTATACACAATATCTGTAATACAGGCCACACCTTATACAGAGGCGGGCTATAGTTGTGGGTATCCTACTGTCAGGCCATACCAAAATATTTCCTTGGTTCTCCAATGTCTTAATGTGTTATATATAGCAAGCAGATAAAACCAGAGGGTAGGGAGGAAAACTTGGAGAAAACAGAGTGAATCAAGGCATACCGAACAACATGTGTGAAGGCGTCAATCTTATTATGTTCTTTCATCCGAAATTAGTTTCATCAGGTTGGTAGAATTAATATAGGATGAAGCAGAATTCTTGTGACACAACCAGTGGTAGGCTATGTAAGTACCCATTAATTGTGTAACAAGAATTCTCCTTCATCCTATGTTCTTTTAGTTCTGCACATTTTTTTCTATATGTGAGAGAACCAACAAATTAATTTGGTACGGCCCTAGTTACGCTGATTGTGGTGCAATTTCTAGTTCTGCAAGACGCCCCTAACAAATTTTCACGCCCCAAAATCTGAGCCTTCATCACCAATATGTACAATACATTCCCTTCTTATAGAGTTCACTAATTTACTAAGAGTCACTCAAAATTAATGTAAGATTAATACATAAAACAGAACAGCTAATAGATATTTATAATTTCATTCTTTTAAAAATAACACCTAATATAATAGTAGTATTTAATAGTTTGAGCACTTTCCTTCTGGGGTACAAGGGTCGGGGGACTGTACCATTGCAGCAAAGTAAAGGGGTGTTGTGTGATTACAACTCGACACTGATTTGTTCGTATGTACAGCTCGCATGCATTTCAATACTGTTTACCATGTAAAAAGTCTTTATTTTTCAATATCATGTATCATTTATGTGCTGCAGATATGCCCTCTTTGCTGTAGTTACCAGGGTGATAGTTGCCATGGGAACATGTCAACACCTAAAGATGAAGTTAACGCCTGAACATCAGTTTTTAAGAAGCTTTAACATCGAGTAAAAACCCACGATCTAATTTAAACTCTAATTTGACCACTTGTACTTGATTAGGAGAGTGCTCCTCTACACCTAAATGAGGTTGGATACTCAAATATGACAGCATTTTTTTTACACAGAAAAACTCGATAAAAGAAGTGGAATCAAACACAGACATAGGGAGGAAAATACGACAAAAAAACAAACGGCAAAACAAAAACTCGCAGAAGTTTCCGAATCAACCTGTGACCATTATGTACATAGCTAACATCTTCCCCAATTTTTGGAGCATTGGAAGAATGATTATTATAACATATGACGGAATCCCCCCTACTGTAAAGTCTAAGCGCCCAATGGGAGCCTTCTGGTTGGCTGCAGCTACTGTGGAACGTCCCATATCTCTGAGAGGAGGGGTGGAATCTTGTGGTTCTCCACCTTGAGAGCGAGGAGCTGCTCACAGTGGGTGTTGTTGATGGCTCGCAGGTCAGTCAGCTTCATCAGGATCCGGGGCAGGAGGAGCCGGTCCGAGGGCATCGTCGTCTTGATGTACGCCTGGAGAGTCTCGAGGAACACCTCCTGCATCTTTTCTACAGTGTGGTGGTCGCTTACATCAGCACGGTCTGGGGGGAGGGAGGCAGAGATAGTCAACATTAACTACTACAAACATACACCAACACAAACATCGTCGTCTTGATGTACGCCTGGAGGGTCTCAAGGAACACTTCCTGCATCTTTTCTACGGTGTGGTGGTCGCTCACATCAGCCCGGTCCGGGGGGTGGGGCAGAGATCGTCAACATTAACTACCACAAACATACACCAACACACACACACACAAAGATACATCAACACACACACAAACATACACCAGCACAAACATCGTAGTCTTGATGTACGCCTGGAGCATCTCAAGGAACACCTCCTGCATCTTTTCTACGGTGTGGTGGTCGCTTACATCAGCCCGGTCTGGGGGGAGGGGGGGTGGATTGGGAGATATTCAACATTAACATAAACAACAAACATACACACACAAAGACAGACATAGACAGACAGACACACACACAAAAGCTCACAAACACTTCCTGCACCTTCTGGCCACAATAGTCTACTTACTCAAACCATTTATATACACCAGGGCTAGATTGCTCATTTCAGGAAAAGAATATGGACCATGTCAATTCCACAATACATTACTGTACTATTTGTGCAGTCCCTCACCCATCCACAAGGTGGCACTGCTGCATGGCTAACTACCCAGCAAGGCCCCCTAGCACCCACCTGGGGAGAGCACGATGATGGAGGCCAGGATGGCGTAAGCCGTGTCATCGATGTGGACGTTCCTGATTCTCTTGGAGAAATCGTACATCGGATTCACCAGCTCCGTCAACCCTGCAGGGGGCAAAGGGCAGAGGTCAATCAAGGCCCCCTACACCTACCCGGAGAGAACACTTTTCTAAATGTTTCCTTAAGTTTTCTCAAACATGATTTCGGATGTACAAGGTACATTCTAAAGACTGTATTCAGGTTTCTGTGATTGGTACGTCACTGAATAAAGAGACTCTTCTTACACAAGCATTGCTTTATCCTCATCGACGTTTCGGTGACTGTCTGTCACCTTCCTCATTGCAATTCTGACTCTGAAACGTTGGTTAGAATAAAGCATTGGTTGTGTAAAAAGAGTCTCTTTATTCTGTATTTATGTTTCCATTTTCCTTACCTGCGTGTTTGAAGTTGTGTCTGCTGTACGGGAGCCCATTCCAGAAGTACAACATGTCCATCTTTTCATCGTATCTCCTGGCAACGTCCAGAACCAGAATCTGTAGAACAGAACAGAACACAACAGAACAAATGTTAGCTGCAATGCACAACTAAACAGCTAGGGGGCAGTGCTGACACACAACATGCCCATTTTCTCATCGTATCTCCTGGCAACATCCAGAACCAGAATCTGTAGAACACAACAGAACATAAGTTAGCTGCAATGTGTAACTAAACAGCTAGGGGGCAGTGCTGACATACAACATGTCCATTTTCTCATCGTATCTCCTAGCAACTTCCAGAACCAGGATCTACAGAACACAACAGAATAGAACAGAACACTTGTTAGCTGCACTGCATATTTAAATTGCTAGGTGGCATGCATGGCCTTTCCAGAATACAACATGTCAAAAAGAAGCAAGGAGATTTCCTTTTCTCGATGACTGATGACGATCCAATCCTCCCGTGTAAGTCTGAAGAACCCAGGGATCGTCTTACAGAAATTCTAAGATAAGAAAGGCGGAGGTTTCCTTACCTCGATGGCTAAAGACTTAAGGAGGTTTCCTTACCTCGATGGCTGAAGACTTAAGGAAGTTTCCTTACCTCGATGGCTGAAGACTTAAGGAAGTTTCCTTACCTCGATGGCTGAAGACTTAAGCAGCACAATCTGGTCCTCCCGTGTGAGTCTCAGAAACCCCGGGATCCGCTTGCTGAACTCCACGATGGCCTGCACCCCCAGGATGGTCAGGTCTGTGAAGTGGGAGAACCTCGCCTCTGCTGCCTCCTTCGACTGGTCTGAGTCATTCGGCCACGGCTGAGGGGAACAAACAGAGCTTTGATTAATAAAGAATTTGTAAAAATAATACTACAATCACATCAGATGGATCAACTTTAAGAGAAGCTCTTAATGTTTAAGAAATAAAAATACTAGGTCAAAAACTGTCACGTGTTTAACGTAGAAATCTAAGGGTTGTGGTGTCATATTGAAGGGACAGACGGAGTTTTCTTTGATGAAGGTCAAACATCGAGGTTAACAATACTAAAAGACAACTCAATCTCTACAACTGCATTAGTAGATTATTTCTAACTGAGCTCTCAGGACTCCCCAAAAGGAATTATCATAAACTTACAAAGATGCCGACAACTTCAGTCAGTTTAAGTATCGAACATCAAGTTTTAGGAATACCATTTAAGGATTTTACACAAGACATTTTGTGTAGATCCTTTGAACTTCTATTAGACTTCAAAATCTTTTAATCTAATCTTTCTCAATAGTTTATGAAATTGATTACAGCACAATTAAATACTCTAGAATGTTTAACAAAGCAATAACTAGTTCATGAAAGATTAGTGTGACAAAATTGTATGACAAGTTAAGGTAACAGTTTTCTACATTTTTGGTGCCTCAAAGGAAGGCAACAATACTGATAACTCACCGTGACCTTCTCCACGTCCTCCTTACTCGGGTGCAGGACCTCCTGAACAACCACACTCCCCCTGCCCCTCCTATACTACTCCCCCTCCTGAACACCCACACTCCCCCTGCCCCTCCCATACTACTCCTCCTCCTGAACACCCACACTCCCCCTGCCCCTCCTATACTACTCATCCTCCTGAACACCCACACTCCCCCTGCCCCTCCTATACTACTCACCCTCCTGAACACTCACACTCCCCCTGCCCCTCCTATACTACTCACCGTGACCTTCTCCACGTCCTCCTTACTCGGGTGCAGGACCTCCCTCTGCGCCTTCAGCAGCTGTTCTACGATCTCCGTCTGTTCCGGCGACATTTTCGCGGGAAGCGTTGGCGTGGCGGCCGCGGCAGGAGATGCGGGGTCCGTGCTCTGTCTGCGCAGCCGTTTCGCCTTGATCTGATCCTCCGATAACAAACCTGAGAAGAAAACGGCAGTTTTGTTTGTATGCACTGAATAATAAATAATTCACACATTCAACCATTGCTTTATTCTCACGAACGTTTCGTTGACCGTCTGTCACCTTCTTCAGGGCAATTCTGACTGGTTCACATTGTACTGCAGGACAGGTGTCGCTGCTCACAGTTCAGATGCGGTTACAAAACGTAAAGTATTTACATCAATACGTACAGACAGCTTTGTGCAAAATATTTACAATGCACATAGGTAAGATTAAAGCAATAATAATAATAATCATCTGGTGTATGGTTCACGGAGTCTCTTTATTCAGTGACGTACCAACCTGATGAAACTATAATTCAAGGATGTTTACATGCAGCTTCAAGAGATTTGAATCATTTTCCTTTAAAGTCTTGCACAATATCAGCCCCTGCAGTTCCGAACATGATACTAGGTGGCCCAAACATATGCCACTGGGTGTTTGTCTTGCATTCAGTAGGTCATACCAAATGGTACATGCTCATCGAATGCTGCTTTCTCTACTTAGCATTCAGCACTAATGAGGAAGAGTATGGGAGTTTAAAGGAAAGCATCAGAAAATCTTCAATTCATTATTTTCCAGTAGTTTACTCATTAAAAAGTTGATTTACGTCAATTTTTACATTAATCCGCCCAATATGACCCTGTAGACACGTTTGAACTTCGCGCTCTCCCGCCGCGCTGGCCGATGACGTAATGGCCTCGTTCTGATTGCCTGCGCGCTGACGTCACAAATCAGAATTGAAACTTCTGGCCATGCCAGCCATTTTGCTCGGTGAACCTCGGTCCCTTCGGCGGGAAATCACACCGCCATTCTGGAAGCCAGTCCGTTGTTGTTGACAATTAACTTCGTGGACCTGTAAGTCGCGTTGTGAGCTGTCTACGAAGCCATAGTCCCCGGGAGACTGAACATGAATTAGCTTGTCTGCAGCGGGTGAACCGCGCGGCGACGGGACGAAATCAAAACAATGGTTTTTGGGGAGGTTCACGCACCGTGCCATTCTGGACTATTACAAGAGCGAGTTCGGGTCAGTTCTTACCTTCTCCTTTCCGAACAGCACAGTGATAATTACACGTAAGCTTCCACGAATTTTGGTTGAATTCACAGTTGTAGACCTCGTTTGTTCTACTGACAACATACCCTTGATCGCTACATATCGAACAACCCCCTTTTCGCGCCGAAACAGATAGCACCACAACTTGTACAGATCGTGCGAGTTACGCCTCGCCTCTCACTTTATTTTCTGTTTCTCGGGTAAATTATCTGGACTGGTCGGTTTTTCAATCATGTAGCTTTGGCGGAGATTGCTGGGGGTTCATTCAAAACAAATCACGGACTCTGAAACGAAGCCGACATTTCGCGCCATTCACAATGCCGGCCTGTGTTGTATGTAAAAACAACAATGCTGTATGTATGTTTCGGCGCGGAAGGGGGATCGTTCGATATGTAGCGATCAAGGGTATGTTGTCAGAGAATGATTTTTTTAATGTCCCTGCCAGTTGGACAATTGTGAATTCAACCAAAATTCGTGGAAGCTTACGTGTAATTATCGCTGTGCTGTCCGGAAAGGAGAAGGTAAGAACTGACCCGAACTCGCTCTTGTAATAGTCCAGAATGGCACGGTGCGTGAACCTCCCCCACCACCATTGTTTTGATTTCGTTCCGTCGCCGCGCGGTTCACACGCAGGCAAGCTTATTCATGTTCAGTCTCCCGGGGACTATGGCTTCGTAGACAGCTCACAATGCGACTTACAGGTCCACGAAAGTAATTTTCAATGACAACAAACTGAACTCCAGAATGGCGGGGTGATTATTTACCGCTGAGAGGACCGAGGTTCACCGAGCAAAATGGCTGGCTAGAAGTTTCGGATCCGTGACGTCATATACAATCTCAGACGATCAGAACGAGGCCATTACGTCATCGGCCAGCGCGGCGGGGAGAGGAGGAGAGCGCGAAGTTCAAACGTGTCTACAGGGTCATATTAGGCGGATCAATGTAAAAATTGACGTACATCAACTTTTTAATGAGTAAACTACTGGAAAATAAAGAATTGAAAATTTTCTGATGCTGTCCTTTAACACACACTACTACCTGACAGTGGACTAGCCCCCTGCTGTAGTGACTTGCATAAATGTGTGGCCCAAGGGCTACAGAAATGAAGATGGGTGCCACCCCTAAGCATCTGTTGTGTACAGCAGGGGGCTGGTCCACTGGTAGTAATGTGTGTTAAACTCCCATACTCTTCCTCATTTAGTGTGAGTGCTACCCACTCGGCCAATGTGTCGGCTTTTTTTCTTCTTTTTTTTTAATCAGGTTCGTAGGGCCATCACGGCCCATAGGGATAACTGTAGTAGCATCTCATCTCCCTATATTTATAAGTCAGAAACATCAAGCTTAGGAAAGCTTGACTTCACTGACTTAATAGGCGAAGCAGGGGTTACGAGGCTGCTCGGGAAATTCCCTACCCCATTTTGGCCGGAATGGTTTGATCCGCTCACATCACCACTTTCTTTAACTTGTTTATATTTCTTTTTTCTTCTTTGTTGTAGAATTCTCCTTTTCACTCAGCCAAGCAAGTTTGGTTGAACTTCTTAATTCTGTGTGTGTTTGTTGTAACTACTTTAAATGCAAGTTTGTGGGGATTTAATTTCGCTGTAGCGGGGAAAAGGACTTTTCGCGGTGGTTTTAAGTTCGCGGTAGCAACATGCACTGTTGTCTCTTACTGCTATGGAAAATGTTCGCGGTGGTTTTAAATTCGCCGTGAAGCAGCCACCGCGAAGACCGCGAACATTAATCCACCGCGAAAGTTTCTGCATTTACAGTAACTTAAAGGAAAGGGACTCACATTCCTCGAGCATGCCGACCTCCCTGCACTTCCTTAGCCGACACTCCTGACACTTCCTCCTCATGTACATGTCCATCTCACACTTCCCGCCGTACTTGCACTTGTACACTGCGTTCTTCGTAATGCTGCGACGGAAAAACCCTGCAACACAAGGGTCAGGGGTTAGGGGTGAAAGGTCATGTACATGTCCATCTCACACTTCCCGCCGTACTTGCACTTGTACACCGCGTTCTTCGTAATGCTGCGACGGAAAAACCCTGCAACACAAGGGTCAGGGGTTAGGGGTGAAAGGTCATGTACATGTCCATCTCACACTTCCCGCCGTACTTGCACTTGTACACCGCGTTCTTCGTGATGCTGCGGCGGAAAAAACCTGCAACACAAGGGTCAGGGGTTAGGGGTGAAAGGTCATGTACATGTCCATCTCACACTTCCCGCCGTACTTACACTTGTACACAGCATTTTTTGTGATGCTGCGACGGAAAAAACCCTGCACAGTGACACACAAAGGTCATAGGTTAAGGATGCAAAGGTCAAAGGACAGAGGTCAAGGCCCATGTGAGATCTAATGTGACATCCTTGCCATTCTGAACTGTCACCTTCGCAGTCTGTATGACATTACACGCTGGTCAAACACCCAGGACTGTAAAAACTTTGAAGTGATCCCCTAACCACTGAACATTGGTTTGAGACCCACAAATTGTAGTAATACCTAGCCACTCAGAATGTTGTAGGGATACCTAGATAATCAGAACATTGTAGCCATACCTAGCCAGTAGCCACTCAGAACATTGTAGTGATACCTAGCTAATCAGAATGTTGCAGTGAAACCTAACCTGTCAGAACGTTGTAGTGATACCAGTGTAACACTCACCCTTGCATCCCTCGCAGCTGAGAACGTTGTAGTGATACCCTGTAACACTCACCCTTGCAGCCCTCGCAGCTGAGAACGTTGTAGTGATACCCGGACGCCCGGTCGCCGCAGACCCGACATAGCTCCGGCTCCGTCAGCCTGGGCGCCGGACCCTTCTTCCGCTTGACAGGGATGTTCTCGAAGCTGCCGTTGCAATCCTGCGCGGCGACCAGCAGCGCGCCGGGGTCGCCCTTTATCGTACTGTGCACCGGCTCAGGTAACGACACTGTGGCGGGAGGGAAGTGAAAGTTAGTGAAAGTGATGATGCAATCCTGCGCGGCGACCAGCAGCGCGCCCGGGTCGCCCTTTATCGTACTGTGCACCGGCTCTGGTAACGACACTGTGGCGGGGGACAGGAAGGGAAAGTTAGTGAAAGTGATGTCAAAATTCAGCTCACAATCCTGCACATCTCAGGTGTACAGATCAGAGAAAACAGAGATTCTCCTGTCTGCACACTGTAATGTTCTCCTCAAGCTGAATAATAAAGAAATATCTGACGAAACCAGCTCAGGGGGAACGATACTCAGGTGGGAGAAAGAGAAAGTGAAAATCTGAGTGAAAGTGATCTTTAACCAGTTCAGCTCACTGAAGACCTAGCAAATCTTCTACTGGTCATGACAAAAGAAGAAGGACATCATATACAGTATTTACACTATAATTACAGGTTCATTGTATTAGGGGAAATTCCCCTAGCTCTTTATGACAAGAAAGTTGTACAGTGGACCACGGCTTAATATTCTGTCCTAAGGACTGCAACCCTTTCCAGCAGCGAGCAAGTCAGGCGAGTGACAACAGCCAGGATTCGAACTCCGAACCTTTGGTCCTGAGGCAGGGTCACCTAGCCTAAACCACAGGACTACACACGCACCTGCAGTGTTACTAAACAGCAAGGAACTGTCCAAATATTCCAACATCTGCAGGAAACCAGAATCATCATGTGTGTGAATGGATCTCCTCATGATGGGATAAAGAGGAACCTTCAAAGCTCAGCGCAGATTAAACGGTACAACCACAACCTGTTCAGTTACTCTGGAGTCACTTACACCACAGGACTACACAGTGTCACGTACCTGTGATGTCACTAAACACCAACGAACTGTCCAAATATTCCAACATCTGTAGGAAACCAGAATCATCATGTGTGTGAATGGATCTCCTCATGATGAAATAAAGAGCAACCTTCAAAGCTCAGCGCAGACTACTCAGCCGTACAACCACGAACTGTTCAGCTACTCTGGAGTCTGCAGAATATAGGAACTATCCTGTCTACAGACGTTCTTATAAAGCTGAAATAAACACGGCACAAACACCACACAATCAGTTTAACTCACTGTAGCTATGGAAACCATGATGGAACTATCCTGTCTACAGTCGTTCTTATGAAGCTGAAATAAACACGGCACAAACACCACACAATCAGATTTACTCAATGTAGCTATGGAAACCGTGACTGTACATATTTGGCACAAACAATTCCACACTAAAGTGTTGCAGCAGAAACTGATGATTCTTCTTTTCTACAATTATCTCTGAGATTGGAACTCGACCCTCCACCCTGCAGCTGTGGTTGCTTAGCAACACGCCCACAGACATGTACAGACCTTCGAACATATGTGATGTTGTTTAAAGCCTTCTATAATTGTTGATTAATCTGCAAGGCATTTCACATCTGCTGCATTAGCTGGCCTCTTCATGTTGTAAATTGCATTGAAAAGACGACAGAATAAAGCCGACATACTTATAATTATTATTTTACATGAACGCAGGCTTCTCTAGTTTGACTCTATTATAACATCAAACATTACACAAGACCCCAGGCTATAGATAGCCTTTCAGCAACACTACAACATGTATACTAATGATATCAAACGGTATCCCAAACAAGCCTGAGCTCTTGGTATAACTCATTAGAAAGACACACTCCACTCTAGTTCACATCTATTCTGATCAAATATCATACGCGATCCCAGGTCACTGATAGCCACTCTACAACACTATAAATGATATCAAAGGCACAGAAACAGTGTCTGAAATCAGCCAGCTCTAAGTATTTTTCATTAGAATTTAAGACACACTCCACTTCAGTTCACATCTATTCTGATCAAATAACATACGAGACCCCAGGCCACAGATAGCCTAGTTTCTACGACTACAAACGGACATCAAACGCACAAAAACTCTTGTCCAACTCATGCTGCTCTATTCTTATTAATTAACTTTTCATCAGGAAGGACACACATATAAACACGTCTCATCCAGGCAACCTGGCTTGGAGCCATCCAACTGGTCCAAACACTTGTCAAGATTTCTACTAGTAACGAAGACGAAAATTATTCTACCACTGACAGCACAAACGTACATGTAGTCGACTAAAACTATCATCTACCAAATGTCTGACAGATAATTCAATACACATGAATCTGGTGAATATGACGTCCCTTTCATACTGAAACAGTAGTTGTAGTACAGACAGTGAAAATAGCCACACCTCCACAGAACGAGTGACCCCAACCGTGAACGCCGTGAAGAGATGTCCAGAGTTGAACCGTAGAGTTACCATACAGCTGAAGCCTTCCTGCCATTATCATACATGAGCAGCCTGTCTTCCAGCCCTAACTCCAAAAACCACTTCATAACAACATCATGCACACATCTCCTGCACCAGTCAGGGCAGGAGAACTTCAAAGAGAGGACACATCAATGAAACCATGGCAACCAGCCTCTTGGTCAGGTGACCGTGGCAACAGGCTTCGTGGTTATGCAACCATGACAACCGGCTTTCTGTCCGCACACTCCGGTCACGAGTGAGATTATGGGATATTGTGACAACCGTAATCTTGTGTAATACTGTCAAACCTACAATTTGGTTCTTTCTCAAATTAACTGAAGTTGGTGGTCGTTTTATTTTCAGGGCACTGAGGCCACATACAGGTACACAGGGGGCCATAACCATTCTATTTTATAGATATCTTGGCTGTTTCCTGGGCTTTAAGAAATACATGTAGGTGCTAACTTTTTATATCAACTTAAAAACAGAGCCTGTTTGCTGTGGGTACCAACAGTTTGTACTGTCTACCCTTCTCCCTCACCTACAGTACCCAGGGATCGAAATCCTTTTTTTTTTGCTACATGCAAAATTGCAAGTTGGCAAAAATTTTATGTGCAATTTGAAAAATTTACATGCAAAATACAACTAGTCTATACTGCAATGATCTAGCCAGCATCCGTCATTCTGTCCTTTGGCGGCAAGGAAAAAGAAAGATTTCCATATATTGTTCTGTCTAAGAGTAGGGTGTCTAATTCCTCAGTATTTTTACTATGGGCCAGGTATTTTCAACATGCAAGATTGCAAGTTTAGAATATTTTTACGTGCAAATCTCGAAAATTACGTGCAAATTGCAAGTTAAGTATGTGTATTTCGAACCCTGGTACCGCTATAGTCAATGTCATTCACCAGCACCATTCAGAAGCAGACATTGTCAGAGTTAAACTCTAACTACATGTAGTCCCTATCAGCATTTATGATATGTATGAGATGGGGTCAGGTTTCATGTTTATTTTTCACCCAACAAAGCAACAGCAAGTTCTCACCTCCTGGCTTGTGTTGCATTGTTGCCACAAAAGACGGTAAACCAGTAACGAGTACAGGGTTGAACAAGTTTTCTAAAATCCACTTGTCCTATCGGGCAAGCACATAAAAAATGTACTTGCCCGAACCAATTTTTCACTTGCCCAAAATTCAAATGTCACTGTAGCATATGCATTTTCACTTCCAGCAATGGAATTCTCTGTAGACAATTGCTTGATGTCATGACTGTAAAAAGTAACAAGTACATGTATATCAAAATTGCACTAAAATCAATGGAAAAATCTTACTTGCCCGATCGGACAAGTGGGGTAGGACATGCACTTGCCCGAACAGCACTTTCACTTGCCCTGGACAATAGGGCTAGTGGACTCTTTATCCCTGGAGTAAGGGATAGAAAAATGGTAGCCATACAGCTATAACTCTCAGTGTGCGAAAGGTGGAAGCCTGACTAACGTATGATGTCATTGTTTAGTACAGTCTGACACTGTTTATATAACAACAATGCAAAACAGGATATCATAATACATGGACGGGAGCTGAAAGAAAAGGATTGTTTTGGCTGACTGCATAATTATCATTATTGGAAAAACAAGCAGCCTTCAACAACATAAAAGATATTATCTAATATTTATTGGTTTGGCTGTTCAGCACGCACAGCCAGGGCTGCCCAACTTGCCTGTGGCTATTACAAAGGGCTAACCCTGCTGACTGAGACAAGGACGATACAAAACGAACATTATGGACAAAATAACTATCAATAACAATATTCTAAGTGCATAAAATCATAATAGGAAAAATAGTTGATATTTCTGCCCACCTAAAACTTGTGAAATGGGCAACCAAAACAGCTGACATCTCAAATCAGTTTCACCCTGTCAGTTTGTGACCTATATCTGTTTAAAGTAGGTCAGGTAAAACTCAGGTGACAATGCTGTACACAAACACCTGTAACCTACAGGTGTACACCCATCCACACACCTGGACAGGTGTAACAAGGTGTGCGTGTTTGGTGATAGGTAAAAGGTACACACGTCTCCACACCACACAAGCCACAGGACAGGCTGACACAGTCAAGTGGTTACACTTGGAAATTGGATACAAATGTTACGAAATAAACTGCTACCTCGTCTCGCAGACAGTTCTGTAGTAGTTGAAGGACATTCTTGTTGAAATCTAGCCGATCTATTCATTACATTTTAAACATACATAATAATGTACGAGTCTGCTGTGTTTGCTTAATGCTTTCTGTTTGAATATTAGGCACGTAATATTGGAGTATTGCCAAATTGCCAAACAGAAGACTGCTGACAGAAGAAGAAAGAGACTTGAACTGCATCAAAATAATTCAGCTGTGAAACCTGCAGAAAGGCCTGCAGAAGTCTGGCTGGTCTTGTTGCACACAGGCGGGCCCTTCTGCGGTGAACATTACAACATTTAAGTGTATGATGAAACTGAGAGCTAACCTCTGACCTCACGACCGGACCACGATTAAATACAACAGTCTTTTGTGTATATTATTTGTATGTTATGTATTGTGTTGATGTGTCATGTACTATGTGTTATCCAGGGCCCTTCTGTACAGCAGTGTGGTTACACTGAGTTGGGCCACACTGGCTAAAGAAAACAGAATAAACAAAAAAAAACAAAAACAAAAACAGAGTATCAAGACGAGAAGGCCTGCTATGTTGTCCTCAACTTCAAGACATCTGTACTTAGACTTGTGTCATGTAAATTATCTTAACAAAGTTCTTTGTGCTCAAACAACCCTTGGATCTGTACAAACAACTCCTATCTAATGATTTCCCAGCCTGATGAAAGTACCCAGCTGTACTGCCATGTCATGTTACTAAAACTCGGTCCATCTGTTACCCAGTCACAAAACACAGCTCCCCTCCAGCCCACTCCAACATGTTTGTTTGTTTAGAACTCTGTAAGAAGCATCCCTCAAAACATCCACACTGCCACTATAGGAACTCTAGATTTTTCCACCCTGGTAAGGCTTACATGTAGGTCACATTTCCAAAGCGGCGCAATATGTCAAAATTACAGCAGGGCTCGAAATTCATTTTTTGGATTAGGTGCACTGGTACACCAAGCTTAAAAAAATTGGGTGCACCAAAAAATTTTGGGTGTACCACATGAAATAAAGTAGAATGTCAAAAAAAACTAGTAACAAAACTGAGTTACAAGCTATCAAATTCTTAAACAAGTAACATGACAGACATTTTATTATCTTTCTAACACTTAGATGTCAAGAATATGATGTATACTAGTATACTTGATATCTTTCCATACATAAACCTAAGAAAATATTTGGGTGCACCCTGTGCACCCACTGAAAAAAATTGGGTGCACAGTTTCCATTTTGGGTGCACCTGAGTGCACATGCACCCAGTATTTCGAGCCCTGTAGAGTCATGGGCATGATTTGTGTATATTTCTAGGTATACAGTTTTATTTTTCGTTTCTTAAAACATCCCGGCCGGGCCCCAGTTTTGAAATGTGACCTAAGCCTAATGAAGCTGTCTTCCAACAAGGCGGAGAACTTTTTGTCAAACAAACCTTCCCGACTAAGTGTGTTTCCGTACATGTCTCTTTTCTGTCACCACCCCCACTCACTACCACTTCTCCTGTAACTGGTGTACTACCCTGGGAGCCAGACAGGACCGGGTAGCTAGCGAGTTTTTTTCGGAGAGCCAAGGCAGTCAGCCCGCCGATCTCACATAAGCGCTCCGGGGGAGTTTAAGCCTGAAGGAGTTATCGCTACCCTTGTCCTTGAAAGGGCAGGTGGACCTCATCGGGCTTAAACTCCCCTGGGCGCTAATAGGAGATCGGGCGGGCCTGACTGTCTTGAGCCACCGAATAAACTGTCCTAGCTGCCCGATCCCGGCTGGCTCCCAGGGTACACCTGGTGTACATGTAGATCTGTTCTCATGGGGAGGGGGGCAGCTCCTGCTACACATGTAGGTTGGACCAATCCAAGTTGTTGGTTTTCAAGCATTTCTGAACTGAAAAAATCAAGTTGAACATGAAAACTGAGTCTGAGGGGAAGTTTACTATACCAAGGCGGTTACTGTAAATGCAGAAATGTTCGCGGTGGATTAATGTTTGCAGTTTACGTGGAGATCACTTCACCGCGAACTTAAAACCACTGCGTACATTTGTCTATCTATGGTATTAAACTACAGTCTATGGTCTTACCACGAAATTAAAACCACCGCGAAAAGTCATTTTTCCCGCTACCGCGATATGAAATAACCCACGAATTTGAATGCATTTACAGTATTCCCACAGTTCTGAGTGGTGAATTTGTTTGTTTGAACCTTTGTCAATTCATGACTTCCAATTCGCCTGCAGGCCGCTTTTCATTGAGGCCATGAGGGAAGAGCCAAGGTCAGATAAAACACATATCAATTAACAGAATGTGATGTACAGTGTATATCAATCAATGTCCTTAAATAGCCAGGCGGATTCAACTTTTCCTCCCCCTGTTGAA
Organism: Branchiostoma floridae; assembly: GCF_000003815.2. Lineage (NCBI taxonomy): Eukaryota > Metazoa > Chordata > Leptocardii > Amphioxiformes > Branchiostomatidae > Branchiostoma > Branchiostoma floridae. The sequence goes on from NW_023365714.1 coordinate 696,471, forward strand.
TACGTAGTACGTCAAAACATCTGAATATGAAAACTTAACATGTGCCAAAAAAAAATTGAGGCCTACGTCACATTTCCAAACCGAGGCCCGACCGGGCAACTTTCAGGAGTGAAAAGTAAGATATAAAAGACACCAAACTACATAAGACGTAAGGTCAGTCCTGGGCATTCTTTTGTATATTTTTACGTATACATCTCTATTTTACAATTCCCCAGGTAGCCAAGCCAAGCCCAGGTTTAAAAATGTGACGTTAGCCAGTATCAGGTAACATAGACATGCACTTTACTCCAATTTCCTTCCTGCCGGCAGGGGCGGCCTCAAAGGCAAACTGGAATCTTGCCAGTCCGACCTTTTGTGGAACTCTTACAGACAGACAGAAGGGTTCACCAATCTGATAGGACAGGTCTGCATACTGGAACAGGCAAATGGTCAACTGGATTAAAGAAACCCTTATAGTGGATTAACTGGAAATAAACTTGGCTGCTTCAAAAACATACATGTACTCTGTATCCTCTGCTTTTTCCAATTATAAGTTATATTATATATGTACACAATCATGTATCTTTCAAACATAAACTGCAGTTTGTGCCTGTGTTGTTATTACATCAGGACTTTGTTTTAATTTTAGATGGTACTGATGGTTATGACAATAGTATGGTTCCTGGTCTTTGTTTATATAAAATCATAACTGAAAGTTGCCACCTTATAGTTATTCCGTTAAGAACAAAAATTTTTCTCAATAGAGTGCAGTTTCATCCATTCTTCATCTATTTAAACCTATGTTGTTGTTTTTTTCAGAGTGGTTCAGGTCCATGTAGAATTTGCCTGTTGCTGGTTATCCTGCATATCTGATATCGGTATTCTGTATCAGGGCTTGAAATACCTTTTTCTGCATACAAAATAAAGCTGTACAGTAACAGCTGGTTATATTACACTGAACACCTAACTTTTCACATCTGACTGCACATGTTGTTTGCATTTTCTTTGCAATCAATTGCGCAAATGTTTGCATAGTTATATTACCTGCAAATGTTTGCATTATAGTGCCTGCAAATGTTTGCAAACTATACTACCTGCACGTCTGCAAGTGTACATTAGAACTACTGTACTATGGCCTTAGTAATATGCACAGCTGCTACATTGTAAGTACCGCCCAACCAAGGCCATCAGCCTCTAGTGCTCTCATCAAAAGGCCAACAACCCTAGATGTATCTGTATCTGTATCTATATAGCCGGTATAACCGCCCTTCGGCGTAACACACCAGCTTCTGTATCTGTATCTGTATAGCCGGTATAACCGCCCTTCGGCGTAACACACCAGCTTCTGTATCTGTATCTGTATAGCCGGTATAACCGCCCTTCGGCGTAACACACCAGCTTCTGTATCTGTATCTATATAGCCGGTATAACCGCCCTTCGGCGTAGCACACCAGCTTCTGTATCTGTATGTCTGTGGTAGCCAGTATAACCGCCGTACGGCGTAACACACCAGCTTCGCAGGCATGCGGCGTGGCAGCAGCTGGTTATATTACACGGAACGATCCGTCACACCTAGCTTTTGCACATCCATCTGCAAGTGTTCTTTAAAACTACCCAGAGAAGATGCCCCTACTATGCTTGGTGGTAACAAATTCCACTCTACGATAGTTCTGGGAAAGTACGAATTTTTGAACACATCAATCCTAGGTTGGTAACTCTGCTATTTGAAGGCATGACTGTTTCTTGTTCTTTTTTGAGCTGGTATTTAAAACTCTGTCTGTTTAACCAGAAATGCACATACAGGGCATTCACATCTTCTATATGTAACCCTGAACTCCATACATGCATACAGTCGGAAAAGGCAAGACCATAGCATGTCCATGGCAAAGGATACAAAAACCATATCTAAAGTTCTGCTGCAGTACCAAGGTCACACACCAGGGGGCTCAAAATGGAGCTCAACCTTTGTCTTCCCAATACCTAACCACATATCAAATATCACTACAATCCATCCAGAGGTTCTAAAGTTATGCTAAAACAGATATGCTTGCAGACACACAGATGAACACCAAAAACAATACCTCCATTTTTCATGGAGGTAAAACCTGAAAAGCCCATATGTAGCCCACATTTGCTGCTGTCAGACTAAGAAGTGTTTATTTATTTACTTACCACAAAACAAACCACAGTCTCCTTTCTCAACTAGCCCCAAAATGTAAGTCGGCAACAAAAGTTCCACATTGAACAAACAAAGAGGTGGAAACTCAAAAACCCGCATGTACCTTGCCGTTTGACTAATCAAGCGTAGACAGGCCATAACCACAACCACAGACTGTCCATCCCTGCCTGACCACCTTTACATAGAAACTGGGTTATGTTTACTTTGTGGTCTGTACAGAATGCAAAATATAGGTCACTCCTAACCCTCTATTTTAGCAGTAGAATAAGAATGTAACTAGGCTGTCTGCACATATTTTCTAAGTTGCAACAACATTTAAAACGTTACAGAAAATTTAGAACTTATTTCACCACACAGCACGTTTCGTATGACGTCACGCTCTTTTACGCAACTGTTTATACAAGAAAGAAGTGTTTGTACAAGATATATGTACAAGTTTCATCAGCTACATAAATTTCTAAACATTGTTGCTGAAAGTATCAGAAACCTGCATACCAGATATTCTCGTCCGCAGTGTTAGACAAAATTGTAATGATTAGAAATAGTAACGATTGCCTTCAACAAAAACCTGGCTAAACCGAAGAGGCATTCATTTCAATAGAGCATGTAACATTAGAACATTATTCAGTAGGCCACTGAACGATCGGTTATGTTACGTATGTCAGACTAAAGCAAGAATGGAGGCTTAACTGTTCGCAGGACTGCACATGCCAGCTTCGTGGCTCTACAGCCAATATACCCAAAAGGAAATTTTACCTCAGTTAGACCTTGATCAAAATCTGTGTGATAAAATTTCCAAGGTGGCACGAAGGCCCTATATTCAAGAAGCTAGCCTAGAAACAGTTTAACATATACAGGCTAGCCATTACCTTACACTAGAAGGGATCAATGTCTAACACTAACCCACCTTGTCTAATACAATCACTATAGAAGCTGTGATAGGCTCTCGAGTTAAACCAAACACTTCTAAAGGGAGGCCCTAAATCAAGAAGGAACTTGCCTGTGTAGGCCCTGGGAACAGTTTAACATACAGGCTAGCCATTACCTATACACTATACGCTATCAATGTCTAACACTAACCAACCTTGTCTAATGCAATCACTATAGGAGCTGTGATAGGCTCTCCAGTTAAACCAAACAATTCTAAAGTGAGCCCCAGTCTGGAATCCATTAGGGAAAACTCAGGTCCAGACTTTCTCCTGCCGTAGACAAGTGCAGGGTACACACACTTCTACTAACCTTTACACAAACAAACTTCTTACAAAACATCAAAAACCTCACGCAGAAGAGTCTTAAGACGTTAAAGATGGCTTCTTGAGGAGAAAAGCGGCCTGACCTTGAATCATGGCGACTTTAAGACGACGGTTTCACCAGCGTCGCAGCAGGCTGAGTTACCCGGACGGAGGAAAATGGCCGGTCAGTGACCTTTGACCTGAGCCGTCATGTGACCAGGCATGTAAACAAGCCTTGCTGACACAGCCCAGGTGACCTTGTCATGCACTGGGGATGACCTTACTACCTAAACTGGAGGTTTTTAGCTCAAAACTGCCACGTCTGGGCTAAACATGGTTCTGAAATCAATCCCAGTGCCAGTGTCTGGGCTTAAGTCTACTGTATATTTAACACCTTTTCTAATCCTCTTTACCTTGTGGTATGTCACTGGTAACGTGTAAATATGTATATCAGTGGCAGAAGCAATGTAGTAAGTGGGTTTTCATCAACTTTGTGAGTAAAATCATGTGTCTCATACAAACATTGATGTTTTGATAGCAGTAACATCTATTTTTCTATCTAATAAAAATGTTTATCGTACAAGTATCACCGTTGTGTTTCTTTTCAAAAAGCTAACTGTATTTCTACTAATTATAGTCTTTTAGTTATCTTAATTAGCCCAACCCTTTAATTACCTTCTCACTGATTAATCAAGATCCAGCAACACCAGTTCTTCTACTGACCTCAATGACCTACAGGCTGATTTCAGCTTCTCATGAATAAACAAAGCTTCAAACAAACAAACAAATGAAGTTAATTGGACCCTTACCCCCTCCCACATAACCTGAATGAAAAGTGTCCAGCAGGTCAATTTCAGTCTCATAATTAAAGCAGGGGTCACGTAAACAAGTAGACAAACTTTAGTAACAAGATATCTGTCAATCATTACATCAATAAATCAGACACAGCTGACAAAAAGAGTAATATTTAAATGTTTGTTTTCGTCGCCAAAAACCCTACATTCCAATGGTCCATTGAAATCTGCCTCCGGGCGAAACTTTGGGAACAATTATACTTCATTACAGAAAAATGTAAACAGACCAGTCCTATCTGGTCCAAAGTTCTGTTGTCACAAAGCTGAATAGTCTAACATTTGTTTAACGTTGATGACAACATTTCTAGGGGTTATCCTAAATCATAGTCTGCAATATTAATTTGAAGAAAAGATTACAACATTTGAATATACACTGGTCTGCCCTGCTTTGAATTTCTGAGAAGTGTCAACTTGATCTTCATGGGTTTTACTCTACTATATAAAATATTATTGTCTACTAGTAGCATTTCTAAACTAAAATAAAATGAAGATGCAATTTCAAGTTCTTTACAAATATCGAAACACAGAGCTGCCATGTATTGAGGGAAAGTATGATACAAAAAAAAATTATTAATGCACATGAAGGTTTAATCTAAGCAAATTTCGACTTTTAACATAACAAACTTGCATGTATATTCAATGCTTACCATGTGTATTACATAAAGCCATGGTACTAGTATATTTATATCTAGGTATTAATATCCCACCAGTATTCATAATCTACATACTAGAAAGGCCGACATTTGCTTGAGAGCAAATACAGCATATTTCAGCCATCTCCCTCCCCATGCAACAATAGGCTATTTCAAAATCACCCATTTGAAAAAATCACTTTTACTAATGACGGTTTAACCCAAAAATGAGTCTTACAAAATTCCCCCGTTCAAGAATGGACTCCAGTGCACCCTATGTGAATTTGCACAATAGACCAGTCCAGAAATACTCCCACTGAAACCTTGGCCTTTTGAATAAGAAACCAAATCCAAAATTGAATTTAGCAAAAAAGGTCCCAGTGCATAAAAAGGTATAATAGACCAGTCTAAAAACACTTCCACTAAAATTGAATTTTGAATCATCACCCGTTCAAAACTGAATTTGAAAAAATCCCCCTTCCGTGTGCAAAAAATGGACTCTTCCATGTAAAGTAGAGCAGTCCAAAAATACATCCGCTAAAATAGGACTTTGACATAATCACTGAAGTCCAAAAAATGGATTTAAAAAAAAATCCCCCTCTATGCAAGAATGGACTCTTCCAGAACACCCATGTAAAATTGCAAATTAGACCAGTCCAAAAATAACCCTACTGAAAGACTTTGACAAACTAGAAGTCACCAAAGTCCAAAATATGAATTTTGAAAAATCCCCCCTCCGTGCGAGAATAGACTCTTCCAGCACACATTCTGTAAAATTGCAAAATAGACCTGTCCAAAAATGCATCCACTGAAAGACTTCACCAGTCCAATGATGAATTTAAAAAAAAATGAACCCCTCCGTGTAAGAATGAACTCTTCCAGATAACACCGGGCTCGCTGATTGGCTGCAACCCCCCTCTTTAGGATATAGATTCAGGCTAAGTGATTGGTTACCTATCTAATTAGATTAAATAGACATATATGCCAGTAGGTGCAATCTGCAGCTGGGGGTCAACGACCTTAAGGTCATTGACCCCTCTGGCTATTGGAAAATGACAAAAAATCCCCAAATATATCATTTTGACGTAGTCTATGACAAAAATTATACATGTGTCATTTGAATAAATATCTAGTGCACCCTTTTACCAAAATTTAGGTCATTTGGTTTTAAAACCAGAGCACAAGAGCCAAAAGTGTACTTTTTGGTCATAAAATGGCCAAATAATCGCAAAATTGAGCATTTTATTGTACCGTATGCCTCAAGTGTTATTGAATCCATGTGCGCATATGTCTAGGGCACTCCTATCCTAAATTTCAGGTCATCCGGTTCTAAAACCAAGGTACAGGAGCCAAAAGTGTCCTTTTTTGGTAAAAAAATGACCAAAAAATCGCAAAAATAAGTATTTCGTTATACTGTACACCAAAACTGATATTGAATCTATATGGGGGACTTATCGAGGCACATCTGTACCAAATTTCAGCTCATTCGGTTATAATACCAGGGTACAGGGGGCCCAAATATACAGTTTTGGTCTTAAGATGACCAAAAAACCTTAATAAAATCATTTAAGAGACAGATATGGAAAAAATGAAAAAAACGTCCGAGGGTATTGGCCCACTCTACTCTTGTGCCAAATTTCAAGTCATTCGGTTGAGGAACAAGGGAGATACCGTGTTCTGAAGATTTGACAGGAGAAAGAAAGAAAGAAAGAAAGAAACATTACGAATACAATATATTTCACCATACCTATGGTATGGCTGAAATATAACTATATTCAAACTTATTGAGGCTGGCATAATGTGACCTTGTTATTGTACACAACCTTTTGTGAAGTCTTCTACATGTATTTATTAATGGCATGACCTTGGATATGTCTACCTAAAGAGGCCGTCATTATTCTTTCTTCCAATTACAATTACTTAAGTTAAGTGTTTTTTTATGTACTGAGAATATTGTTACAGTTTTAGTATCCTGTCCATGTCAAATTCCATTTGTATTGTTCTTGTCTCTGTCCCTTTATATTACTGTAAGTGCAGAAATTTTCGCAGTGGTTTCATCTTTTTCGCATTACAAATTTATGGCGAACTTAAACCACTGCAAACATTTTTCCTTGGCAGTAAGACACTACAGTGCATGGTGCTACCGCAATCTTAAAAGCAAAGGGACTTTTCCCGCTACCGCGAAATTAAATCCCTGCGGACTTGAATGCATTTTACAGTAGCCACAGGCTAGTTGGACAACCCTGGCTTTGCGTGCTGAACAGCCAAACCAGTAAATAACATGTTCACATATAAGACAGTTTCCTTCTTGAGCTTTTATCTGAAGTCAAAGTCCCGTGGGATCGATATTGCAGGTTTAACAAATACAACTGTAAGGGGGCTGAAATTTCTGTGACTGTGAAACACCATTAATATAAAACTTCTGAAGTGTTCTGTGGAATAATATGAAATATTTATGACCTTTCTGTTTAACGACAGACACGCCCACTGCGTGCGTCATAGGAGCGTTCCAAGGTCACAGCTGGACTCGGGCAGAATCAAAATGGTTCACTGGTTTTGTCAATTTGCAATGATAAATAAAGATACAAAAACTGAAGAAAGCAATATGCTAGCAGGAAGATACATAATGTACACTTTTGTTACAATGAAAAGAGTAGAGGGAAGAGGGACAAGTACAATAAAGTAGTACGTAGTAAATTATGTTACATGGGTTATACATTGTATACAGCATCCAGCTAAGGAATAATGTAAAAAAAATTATCTGATTTTTTTGCCTGATTTCGAAGGACTTGTGTTTGTAAGTGATTGCAAAGAGCTTTTTGGTGTCTTTAGGAAAGCGCAGATGCCTTCTAAATTTGTAAAGGCAAACACCTGACTGCCCCCCCCCCACTATTACCACGACCTCTACCTGAAGGTCAATCTGGTGTGCTGAGAGCAGCTCAGTCTGAAGGTCAGACAGTAAACCTGACGACCTTGTCAGGACAGAGGAGATGAGCTCTGGGCTGCTATTGGTCAAAACACGAGCATCATGTTCAACTCATATCGCCAGACGGACATGACTGTGCTATTATCCATTTTATATTAAATTTTGTTGGTCTGTATGTAGCCTCATAGTACTACAATTGTCTATATAGCTAGAAGTTGTTATTGGTTGCCATACAAAATGTACATTGTACCTTGTGCAATGACGTTCAATCATTCATTCTGCTGGTTATGTTACAGGAATCCCATTAACTCCCATCTTTCCATTAATCAAATTTACTTAGTAAATGCATTCAAGTTCAAAAACATCTGGAAAAATTGCTGAATATCTTATCAAATTTTAGAGATTGCATTGTGTGTTAGTCATCATTGTGAAGCATTTTGCTTCATAATTACATCGATGACGCCCTTCACCCCCACCCCGTTATCAATTCAAGCACAATCAGCATTCCACCCACCAGATACTTCCCTCTCACAGACCATATAAGGTAAAAACAACAGGTACCTTACCCGCCGGTGTGTCCTACTTGCATTGCTAATTAGTTCTGATGAGTTATAAAAAAATACTTGAAAATATGTTCCCATGGAAACGAATCAACAGATCAGTAATCACTTTCAGATCTAGTAGAAATCGTGTTAATTATAAGTACGTGTAGTTTCTGATTGCTGTGAATTCTGTTATGTTTGCAGGAACTTGTTTTCGCAGTACACACATGTGGAAGGGTAGGGGCATCTTCTCTGGATAGCTTTAAAGAACGCTTGCAGATAGATGTGCAAAGGTTAGGTGTGACGGGTCGTTCAGTGTGATATAACTAGCTGCTGCCGCACCACGTGCCTGCGAAGCTGATGTGTTACGCAGAAGGGCAGTTATACCGGCTATATATACATACAGATACAGATAGAAAGGGGAATAGAGGTTTCTCCGTCTTTTAAGTTTGTGATTGTAACAATTTTTAGTACGGGTCGGAATGGCAAAATTTCATGGTGTATATTTCATAAAGATGAGGTCACCACAAAAAAATAGGACAGTTAAACCATCATGAATATCTAAAATCTGAAGTATTACATTTTTATATTCTATTTATAAAAGGCTTATCACTATGCCGAAAAAAGGCAAAATGTTATGATAGAAAACAGATAAGTTGACTCTCCAAATTTGCTTCTCTTAACATCTTCACAAAAATTAAATCCCAACCAGACGTCGCCATGTCTATCATCCTGTCATATTAAAACTTGAGTTCGAAGTTCAAACTTCACCCCTGTGTGTCACAAGGTACAGACTTACCCCTCAAACTCTTTGAGGTTGAAATTCAAGTTCAACTTTGTCTTTTTAACTACAGAACTGACTCTGCAGCGTCCAAATCTGAAAATCACAGCTAACTGAGGCTCAGATCAGTCCCATCATGCCCCAGGGGACGGTGAACTTGAACCAGCTGGCTGCCATGACCCGTGACCCCTCAAGGTCGGAGGTCACCACAGATAATCCGATAAGTTCCCCCAGATTAGGAGAGGTCACACCAGGTCAGGCCGGAGGGTTGGACATGTGTGGTTCAAATCATTTTTCATCTATTAATAGAAGTTGCATTTTAGGACCAGGAGGTGCAGGTTCAAATCCCGGCCGATTCACAACATGCAGCGTTCTGAACTGTACCCCCTGGTGAGGGTCGCAGTCATTTTACATGAGATTTTAAAGGTTAAAATCGATTCAGACTTAGGTTCAGATTGTAGAAGAGCAGCTTGAGCTTGTTAAAGAACTCAGCTGAACAGAAATAAGAGGGAACCTGTATGTTATGTTACATACATATAAAGAGCAACCAGCTGTTTTAACTCTGCGAAATTCTTCTTCACCAGACTGCTCCAAATTATCGTGGGGCAATATTGCTGCATTCTGCCTCATCAGTGTATAATGTAAAATGGGTACCTGATGTAGGTTCCTATAGTCCGGACTAAATCCCAGCCCTCAAATAGACACACACATTCAGGCTAGCCTAGCCTGAGCTCAAATCTAAATTGGCCTTGTTTTACTTTTAGTTTTATTTCATTTTCTATCCGATGTAGTTGTTACCATCTCTGGACCCTCGGGTTCTGGGTTCGAATTCTGGCAAGCGATGACTCAAACTTTCTGTATCCCTCCTTCACAGATGTTCAGATTAGCTCAAACCTTTGGACCTTCATTCCATTTTCCATCTGTACAGTTCAGTAGTTGGCATAAATCACACTGATAATTCGGCTTTCGAGCCGCAAGTTGGTTGTGAAATGAATAAACCATTCTCTCTTCTATCCGATGTAGTTGTTACCATCCCTGGACCCTCGGGTTCTGGGTTCGAATTCTGGCAAACCGGGACTCAAACTTTCTGTATCCCTCCTTCACAGATGTTCAGGTTAGCTCAAACCTTTGGACCTTCATTCCATTTTCCATCTGTACAGTTCAGTAGTTGGCATTAATCACACTGCTGGATCATAAGGTTCTGAGTTCGAATCCTGGCAAATAGTCAAACTTTCCGTATCCCTCCTTCACAAATGTTCATGTTAGCCTTGGTCTGAGTTAAACCCTTTGGACCTTCATCTTACTTTTCATTTGTACATGTACAGTTGTTGGCATTAAATCACACTGTTGGACATGAAATGAAATGGACCATAAGGTTCTGGGTTCGAATCATGGCAAATAGTCAAAATTTCCCTCCGGATCCTTCACAAACATTTCAGGTTAGCGTTAGCCTCAGCTGAATAGGTCCTTCGATCAGTCAATTTGTCATCTATACTTGAGTATGATGAAAGGAGTTTTTATGTTCAGCTGTTACCAGTGAAAGCTGCCTAGGATTACCTCACTAGCGTAATTATTTCGCTGCTAATAGATACAAAATTATCTAACACAAAAAACAAAATGACACAAAATCACTCTTTGGACCATGAGATGTCAAGGTTCAAACCCTGCCCAGCACTCAAACTTTCTGCAATTCCTCTAACGAACGTGTTTATCTATTTATTTATTTATTAGCGAATGTGACAAGGTACATTGCTCAGACTCTCATGCAGCACTGTTGATATTGAAGAGTCTACAACAAGTATAGAGGCATACATTACAGTGGGCATGTTTAGCCTTATCTTGAACTGAACCTGTTCTGTATGAATACACCCTGAGTTGAGGAAAAACTGAGTACCTTACGCACATGCGTACACAACACAAACTCTCATGCAGCACTATTGATATTGAAGAGTCTACAACAAGTATAGAGGCATACATTACAATGGGCATGTTTAGCCTTATCTTGAGCTGAACCTGTTCTGTATGAATACACCCTGAGTTGAGGAAAAACTGAGTACCTTACGTACATGCGTACACAACACAAACTCTCATGCAGCACTGTTGATATTGAAGAGTCTACAAATTGGGACAGACAGTACAATAGAACGGCATGTTTAGCCTTAGCCTGAGCTGAACCCATCCTACCTGAATAAACCAGTTCAGGGAAAAGCATGGATCTGACGCATGTGCATAAACCCTGACACGATCCCAGCTATTTTGAGATACAATTTGTTTTGCTTCTGCTGCTGGCTGTCACAGAGATTCGTGAGACGTTTAAATTTATTAAAGTGAACTTATCATTACCGATAACAAATAATTCTTCTTGGTGACAACAAATATTTCGTTAACCGTGAACGAGAACATTTAGTTCCGAGAATAAGTTAAATTTTCTCAGACCGTGAAAGTTTGGTACTGAGAGGAAAAAGCACTTCCCCAGTCGCTGCAGTTTGCTAGATGGTATGCTGCGTTTACAGATGTGAAATGCCCCAAATCCTATAAGATACTGGACCACATACAGGCATCATATATGTGCAAAAAGCTCAGCAGGACAAGAAAATAATGGTTTTGAAGCAACAACTACATGTTAAGTACCCATGGGTAAAAAATGTTCAGTGTTATAGGTTCTTTTTTGATTATCATTTACAGTCAAACCTGTATTAGGGGCCACCTCTACAGAGGGGCCACCTGTCCATAGTGGCCACTTTTTGTCGGTCCCTTGGGTATTTTATCTACAAGTTGCCACCTCTATACAGAGGCCACCTGTCTATAGTGGCCACATTTGTCCAGTCCCTTGAGTGGCCACTATAAACAGGTTTGACTGTATCTTGATCAATAATCACCAATCCATAATTGATTTGAATAGCAATAAATTGGTTCAATACTAAATTGATCTATCAATAGTATTGCTGATTCGACCAGCTGATTTTCTGCATTGAACTATTGGTTTATTGATATTCTGATATTCTGTGTAGTAGATGGATTAAACCGTATAATAATACATAAACCAATGATTGATTGATTGATTGATTGACAGACTGTCAGAATGAGGAAGTGCTTACCCCCGTGTGTGTAGGCTTCTGCCAACAAGGCTTCTGGAACAACAGGGAGAGGGAGGCATGGATTATTATCACAGCCATCGAACGTCTATTTATACAAAATGTATTATATATATCTATATATAGAGAGAGAGAGATAGATAGATAGATAGAGTTCATGGTGATATACATACAGTGGCGATCACGCCATAGTTAACACCCGTCAACGTCAGTGACACGTCAGAAATCGTCAGTGTCGAGTCAGAAATGGATTATCACAGCCCATCTAAAGTCTATTTATACAAAAATGTATATACATAGAGTCTAGTTCAGTTGAACTTTCATCCTCCGAGAGAGGTGCAGATCTAGAGTTTACCGTTTTTTTCTCCAGGGCAGTTCTCTACACAAGTTTGTCTCAATTTTTACAATTGGGTGGCCCTAAACTTTATCATTTATCATAATACAGTATCTTAAAACATCAAATGAAATGTAATCATATTTCAATATATAATTTAGTAACTTAGCATAAACGTACATGTGCATATCTGTACATCATTTTCAAACAAAGACAAACTGAAATTGAAACTGAATGTAACAAATCTAAGATATCCTCCTAACTGTGAAAAATTCCTTTCTCCAACATTACATATTAACCTTGATCCCCCCCCCCCCCCCCCCGAAAACCCCTTCCCTAAATTGTTATTAATAAGCTGATGTGAACTTTCCAACCCGCTGGCTTCAGTGGTGGCCATTAAATCCTCACAGTAACCTCACAATAATGCAGCAGGGTAGAACAGTCGCCATAACCAGCAACATGGGGTACTTTCATGGGGAGAGTACAGATTTCATTCACCTTGGTTACATCCGGGTAGTACACATACATGTACTTCACTCCCATGTTCCCATGTTCTGGGGAACTGTACACTCAACGTCAGTTACTGAGTGGATTTAGAAATGGCTTCTGGAGCATTTGATCAAAAAGGCTGTCTGACACCTGTTTGAATCCAGCGATAATTAGTTAATCTTTGTATGTTAGAATTTAGATTATTTACCCATGTATTTGATTTTGTTCACTTTCAATTAGCCAGATGGGCCTGACTTTGCAATAAAACATCGAACTTACGAGTGAACTACTACTACCCAAATGGGACCAATCAGCGCTCTCGTCCAAAATTTGGACCAGAATTGAGTATTCTAGGCTTTAGACATGCCCATGTTTCCGGACGGTGTTTCCAGACGGTATAGCAGAAGACTGACAGTATTTAGTCTTAAATGTATAATAAACATTGAAGCAAACTACTAACCGGATGGGCTAAGATTTCATTGATTATTTGACATGTGCGATGAGCTGTTCACCTCTCCATGTCTGACCACTAGACTGTACACACTAATAATCTCATCTGACTTACTTTAGACTAATTATTGCTCACTCAACTTCTCGTTATCACTAATCAACTTTTACTTTCACTGACAGCATTATTGCTTTTGCCGAAATTTTGTTTTACAATTGTGCCATTTGTATGTCTGTGTGAGAAGCATAACTCAAGAAGCTGGGGATGGATGTTAAAGGCACCCAATGCAATATTAGAGCATTAAAACTGGAAATATTCTGCATATTAAGACAACCGGTACAATATTGACAATTACTTCATCATAATAGCACATTTGTATCATTATTTTCATACCTAAATAATTTAGAATTTAAATTTCTCAAATGCAATCTTGGACTTTGAGCCTTGAAACTCGTTGGTTGGGGGTTGGGAAGACTAAGGTCAAGTTCGATAAGATTCCCTAGTGGCTTCCTAAGGGACTACAGCAGAACTTCCAGTTTCCTTTATCTCTTTCCTTTTAGCCAGTTGGTATCCTAACCCTGGGATCTAAGTTCATTAAATACTGGAAGGTCATCACATTCCTGCGCTCAGAGCTAATTTACACCAGCCTGATTAAATCTCGCTTATAGCAGCCCGACTAACATCCGCCGGTCCCCTAGAGGCCAGTTACAGCACTGGACAGCGGAGTTTGTGTTACACAGACTAAATTTACACCAGCTCTAGATTTCATATCTCATCAAAATTCATTTTCAAACACCCCAATCCACATATGCTCAGACATGTGAAATTTGAAATGTGTAATATGCAGTAAGAAATATTCAAAGACAATCTGTGAGTCTAAATGATAGGAATAAAATTTCAAATTAGGAACCTACAATAAGAGTATAATATATCATAAGAAAGAATATAATAGTAGGAAGAACTGCCTTGGTTGCGAAATACATTCTGTGCCAGTCTGACTAGAGTAGGGTTATTCTATCATTCAGTCAGGTATACCACACAGGCAGAACTGACATCACACACAATACATGAATGTAGAAACCATCAACCACATTGAATCAAAAACTGTATACACCATATCAATAATCCATAAACATGCGAGCTAGGCCTGATAGAAATTCATACTGTTATACTGTGTGAAATAAAAAATCATCCCCTACTGCGTGCACATATCTACCCTAACAATCCAGTATTAGAGGTAAGTGTATATTGGCTACATCAAAATTACACTCGGCAAATAACAGCCTATACTGCACTGTAAGCCCTGACAACTCACCGATGTTTTTTAACAACCGGTAATTTTGCGACGTTGACGTCACCGCGGTAACCGTACGCACAAGACAGTAATTATAGACGACTGTGGAGTGATGGCACTCCATGCTAACTCCTGTCGGCAGGATGGAGCTGTTTCCTGTCCATAGGTACAATCCTCTTGAAAGTCTTCAGAACCAATTTTCAGTCTGCTATCTCCTAGCTCAATCATTTTTCTGCTATTCTGCCATTTATTACATTCGGTTCACTGCCTAGAAGTGGTCAAATGGTCTTGCATTGAACAAACCTTTTTTTTTGTAACATTAAAAAGGCAGAAAAATAAATAAAAATCATGTTTTATATAATTCAGTGTTTTTCATTGACATGCAGGCTAAATTATGATTACTGACTGACAATGCACAAATGTCTGGGTTGGAATTAGAAAGAGGGAGGGAGGGAGGGAGGGAGGTATGGAGAGAGGGATTTTTAAAATCAAAGTTGAACACATGACACTGCAACTAAATCTAATCATCAATTCTCTTTGCCACACTTTTATCGACAAATGTGTATTTGAAGTATGACTACACAATTGGAACAGCGTGGGACCGCGTGGCGCAATCGGCAGCACATTTGACTCAGGTCCAGAAGGTCCTGAGTTCAAACCCCGCTGTGTCACCGATCTTGTGCCCTTGGGAAAGGCACTTTACACGACTTTCCTATATAGGCTACAAAAGTCTTCAGCAAATTGAAGTTGGTAGCCTCAAAAACGGAAGAAAAAAAAATGACACATCACAAACCCCCATGAACACAGCCGTGCATAGGGCTGGGTACCGGTACAGAAAATTCAGGTCCAGGTCCGGTTCAGGTCCAAAAGATCAGGTCCAGGTCCGGACCTGAACCTGGACCTGATTCAGTATGACTCATGCCAATGGTCCATTTTACTGCAAAAAAATCTGTTTGATGGAGTATTAGACTTACACTGGCGTTTTAAAATCCAACAACGCTAACTGAACCTGTAAGATTGGCTGTAAAACTTGGTAGAAATTACTATAAACTCTACTCTACGTCACTCTTGTTATTTTCTTCCACCTGCAAGCACCGAAACGTGTGAATGCCTGATCAAATAATCTGTTAATTTTCTAACAGGTCCAACATCCGGTCCACCTAATTTTTTCAGGTCCGGTTTTTCTGGACCGGTCCAATAACAAAAACCGGTTTTGTACCGGTACGCTGTACCGATACCCAGCCCTAGCCGTGCACGGTCGGTAGTTACACATATCTTTAACTTTAAGACTCATTTCTATCCCACTGCAACTGTGAGGCAATCAGACGGTGTGCCCTCCAAATCCTCAGACACTCCAAAGGTCAAGCCTGCATCTTAAGTCGATTGGAAAGGATCTTAAGGAGGAAAATGAAGACTGGCAGACAGTAAGGGCGGCCTCAAGGATTTCTCTGGTTCTGGCTTTGTCTCTTTCTCAGTTTTATATAAAGGTTAACATTTAAAAGATGGGATAAAATATTTGTAATTACAGATATGCTGTTCATTCTGAATAGTATAAACATTAACAAACACAAAGATTGTAGTATATAAACATCATACATGTAAACAAAAGCACATATGCACACGACGTGTACGCACGAACACACACTGTCACGCACACACTCACACACACACACACACACACACACACACACACACATTATATACATACAATTTGTACACAAACACTTTCATAGACATACAAAAACAGACACACAAACACATAGACATTCAAACATACTGGTATAAATACAGTCTGTGACAACAGGACCAACATGTACCTGCCATAACATAAGGCTATGTAATAAGTAGGTTGTCATATAGTTTTGTCTAATCTGAAGTCCTGTAGTTGTTCCAGTGCTGCCGACACAGTTCCGCCTCCCTGGCGCCACATTGTGACGGTGTTCTCGCCACATTAAGCACAAATTTCGCCCCCAGCTACAAAACCTCACCTCATCGGGCCTTTGTTCTGCATAGTCAACATTCTTGTTGTGGCGAAAACATTCGCTACGTAATCACAACATTCGCTACGTGATCACAACATTCGCTACAGGTTCTCTTTCTACACACTATATAACAGTAGCAAAATATGTTAACACCACATGAGCTAGACTTCCAAATAGATTTGTAGCCGGTCATACTCTGTAGTATTTGTCACATTTTGTGACTTTCTGATAGCCATCATTCTATGATTCATTTTCACATCCTTGTTGTGGCGAATAATCGTCACAGTCATCGCAACAAACACCGATTTCGCTACATCTACTTTTCCTGACAGTGCACAATCCCCAAGAACAGTGGACACTATCCAAACACCCTCTCTTTTTGTAGACTTTCACAATAATTTGTATAATGTCACATTATCCAGTATTTGCAATTTTTTTCTGACAATCTAGAAAACAACTCGTTACACGCCTGACCGACGGGTCACAATTTCTGGACACAAAAATGGCAGAAATCCAGACCACTTCAAGGCAAAACTCTTCGTCCATGCAGACAATTCAAATTCTTAAGTAGAAATTAAAATCCCAGCAAGCTGAAGCTAGCAATTTGCTGAGGGAACAAGTGGTTTACACCCTTCAAAACCGTTTAATTCACTGGAAACGCACCACGGATGCCTGTTTAGGGAGCACTAACTGCCCTCCCAGGATGTGATTATTGATTTATACCATAAATCATTTATCTGATGAGGTTTCTAGTCTGTAGTCACACTTGTGAAAGGCAGGCACTGATTGAATTAATCTCCAAGCAGATCCTACAATGGCATAAAATAGTACCCAACTGGCAAAGGAGTGTAGTCAGCCAAGAGGTGTACATTTGCCTGGTAGCAAAACACACTCCTAAGCCGGCTTCACTCCTCTGCCAGCTTTAGATACTATCTTATGCTACCGTAGGATCTGCTTGGAGATTAGATTGAATGACTCTGCCATGAAAACTGTACTTTTACAAGGTATTTATTACCTAACAGCAAAACTCTACGATGATACTATAGTGTGTATCAACAATAAAATATCATTTACAAGAATTGATAATCTGAGGATTCGATGTTGTTGCCACAAATACTTACTAAGTTCTTCTAAAATTGAATAAAGTTCATGTTTTTAACGTGTTTTAAGAGCTATACACACATGGTAACATTAAGTCTTTTTAGATTCAAGTTGACGTGTACCTATCACAATCTTACAGGGACTATGAGCTAAAATATTGGGCTACAGATAATTATCTACATGTAGGAACTTAAGTAAGAGAACAACTTGTCTGTAGACAACAACACACTGTCTCCCAACATGCCAGAATAACCATATTTGTGGGCATTACAGGGAAGAAGAACATTAATTACTCTCAACTGTTATAATGTATCTTTGCCTCGAATCATTCTTAGTACTAAAACAAATAAGATGTTGGACAATAAAAATGTGTGTTGGTCATGTTGTAATTTTTTACCACAGACAAAGACAGAATCCCATTTTCAGCTGTGTTGCACTGTTGATAAACAAGAGCGATCAAATCAACTCAACCGTTCAAATCAACTCAACCGTGCTAATTCCACCTCTGTGGTGTAATTACTATAAAGTTGTAAAACCAACCTCTCCCACCAGACACCTTCACACATTCTCACACTGGTGAAAACTACTCAATCAATAACTGAATATTCCCTACGAGGAGCAACATTTGTGACATGTGATATCTATAAACCACCCTGGTTCCGTCTCTCACAACATCCACCATATTCATGACCTTGGCCTCAATGTCAACCTCCTTTTGTCGCCCGTCACTCGATCCCACCGAGGGTACACTAACCAAATCACACCAAACGCACACTCTCGCCTCGTTAGAGTCTAATTAACACCTAACGAACCAACAGGTGTCGCCGTGGCGACCTTACCTTGCCGTATGAAGGGGGGAAACTCGTACTTGATGTTGGCAAACTGCATGTCTGCGACAGAGACGGTACTGAAAGTGTAAATCCTGGTTTTGTGGCCGTCAGTCAGAATCGCGGGGAGACCAGACAGCAGGGATCCCTGCCTGGGGCGACCTCAGCGCTAACAACCTGCGTCTCGCTACCTCACGCTCACAAGGACATCCTTATACGTCTTACACAGCACGGCAAGACGTCAATCAACGTCTTAAACACACCGGCGAGGCGTCAGTCAACGTCTTACAGCTCCTGGGGAGCTGGCAAGGAGGACTCAAGACGGTACGAGGGGAGCTAAGACGCTGGTAAATTGTCTTAGTGCCAAGATTATGGCAAGGTCCTGAGCAGCTCCAATCTGCAGTCTGGGCGGGAGGAAGGTAAATGTGGGGTTCACATCAACAAGTCTGGTCTGAAAACGTGAATTACAACTTTCATGTGGATAGTTCTGGGCTGAACTAACTCAACTGTAGGGTTCACATCAACAAGTCTGATCTGAAAACGTGAATTACAACTTTCATGTGGATAGTTCTGGGCAGAACTAACTCAACTGTAGGGTTCACATCAACGAGTCTGATCTGAAAACGTGAATTACAACTTTCATGTGGGATCACAACTTTCATGTGGATAGTTCTGGGCAAAACTAACTCAACTGTGCGGTTGGCATCAATACACAAGCTGGGCGGGAGGAAGGTAACTGTGTGGATCACATCAAGTCTGATTTAATCTCTCAATTCTCAAACCTGAATTACACATTTTGTGTGGATAGTTCTGGACAGGACTAACTCAGCTGTGGGGTTACTGCCTACATGTATACACAAACTGGGCGGGAGGAAGGGAAAGGTGTGGTTCACATCAACACGTCTGATTTTAATCTGTTAAACCTGAATTACTACTTTCATGTGGATAGTTCTGGGCAAAACTAACTCAGTTGTGTGGTTATCATTAATACACAAGCTGGGCAGGCGAAAGGGAACAGTGTGGTTCACATCAAGAAGTCTCATTTTAATCTGTTAAACCTGAATTAGAACTTTCATGTAGGATCAAAGGCAAAACCATCTCAGCTGTGGGGTTATAATTAGTGATTATAACAATCTACAATCTGGGCAGGTGGAAGGGAACTGTGGGGTTCTCATCAACAAGTCTGATCTGAAAACGTGAATCACAACTTTCATGTGGACAGTTCTGGGCAAAACTAACTCAGTTGCTTCTTACAATCAGTTTGTAGGCAAAAGCAAGTCAGCTGTGTGGTTTGCACCTACAATGCATCAAAGGTGGGGGCAGAAGGAAAAGATGAATGGTTCACAACACATCTGTTTTCTGCTAGTTTCAATCTGATCTTAAGTAAACCCTGTCACAAACATCACATTCACAGACAGCACCTTTTTCTGGACATACGTTTGTGGGCAGAAACAAGTCAACTGTACGGTTACCATCTCTGCATAGTCTTGGCAGGAAGAAGGCATTTACATCACTGGTCTGGTTTCTGCCTGTTCTGGTGTGAAAACCCAGTAACAGCATTTCACAGAACCATTTTTATCACAAAGAAAAGTCTACTGGCAGAAACAAGTCAGTTGTTTAGGCTGAAGGAAGTCAATTGCATACTTCTTGTCCCATAGTTAGGCATACATGTCATACAAGCCGATTCTGAAAAGCGCACCCACGGCCACTCCTAAAAAGACTGTCAGAAGTACATACATCCTACTATGGATGGAAGGCAGACACAGGTCAACTATGTGGTTATTGATAGGCAACCAGAAACAGCTCCACCAAAAACAGCTCCACCAAAAACAGCTCCACCAAAAACAGCTCAGAGATGGTATAAAATATCCTTAAAAACATATATTTCAGCTTTGACTATATCTTTAAGACTTGGATACTATACTCAGTCCATCAGCTAACCATACATAATGTGTAGGTAGCTAATCTTCCTGGACTTCGGGACCTTAAAACATGACGCACAAATTACGTACTGTATCCTGAGCTCAGGCAGAACAAAGTTTGTTCCTTGGTTACCATGGTAACGGCTCTCTCCCCACTAACGATTTTGCTTTCCCTGCCACCCCCCCCCACCCCCCCCCTGGTTTGTTTGTGTTGGAACGGTCCGTACCTTGGGCGCAGCCAAGACAAGTACACGTTAGTCATCGCCTGACAGTGTCTGGTCTCCAGATCTCCGCCATAATGTTAGGTTGCCAGAACATCTGTCACAGATGCTTAGGGGTGGTGCCCATCTCCATTTCTGTAGCCCATGGGCCACACATTTGTGCAGTTCACTACAGCAGGGGGCTGGTCCACTGGTAGTGATGTGTGTTTAACTTCCATACAGCAGGGGGCTAGTCCGCTGGTAGTGATGTGTGTTTAACTTCCATACAGCAGGGGGCTAGTCCGCTGGTAGTGATGTGTGTTTAACTTCCATACAGCAGGGGGCTAGTCCGCTGGTAGTGATGTGTGTTTAACTTCCATACAGCAGGGGGCTAGTCCGCTGGTAGTGATGTGTGTTTAACTTCCATACAGCAGGGGGCTAGTCCGCTGGTAGTGATGTGTGTTTGACTTCCATACTCTTCCTCATTAGTGCTGAGTGCTAAGCAGAAAGAGTGCTAAGCTGAGAAAGCAGCATGTACCATTTAAAAGTTTTCGGTACAGTGTGTATGACTCGGCCTGGGATGGAACTTATAACCAACCAAACTATGTGGCTTTTGATAGGCAACCAAAAACAGCTCAACCAGAAACAGCTTAAAGACATACATTTCAGCTTTGACTATCAGGGCTCGAAATTCATTTTTGGGATTACAGTAGGTGCACTGGTGCACCTAGCTTAAAAAATTGGGTGCACTAGAAAAATTTTGGGTGCACCACTTAAATCTAAGTAATAACTTAATAATAAAACTTAGTTACAAGCTAATATCAAATTCTTAAACAAGTACCATAACAGACATTTCCATCATCTTTCTAACTTAGATGTCAAGAATATGTTGTATACTAGTATAGTTTGATATCTTTACCTACATAAATGTAAGAAAATATTTGGGTGCACCCACTGAAAATAATTGGGTGCACAGCTCCAATTTTGGGTGCACCTGGGTGAACATGAACCCAGTATTTCGAGCCCTGACTATATTTTGGATACTTGGACACTTTACTCAGTCCATTAGCTACCATACATCTACTGTCACAGCTTGTAAACAGTTACTATACAGCTACTATACAGCTAGTTGTCTTGTACAATATATTCAAGTTTGCCTCACATTGTACCTCTTGCAATTGTTGTGCAATAAACTTGACTTTATCAAAGAAAGGTGTGATGCAGGCAGGCTTCTTGGTACTACACAGTCAGCATTCTGACAAATAAACCATTTTTGATTGATTGATTGATTGATTGATTGATTGATTGATTGATTGCCTGTCTGTCTGTTCCATGTCCATGTAATACACCAGGGGCTTCAAGTTCAACACTCAGGCTGCAGGCATATGTCAAAACAAATTGGACACTCCAGGAAACATACTGTAAATGCAGAAATGTTCGCGGCGGATTAATGTTCGCGGTTTTCGCGGTGACCACTTCACCGCGAATTTGAAACCACCGCGAACATTTTTCTATTATGATATTAGATTGCAGTCTATGGTGTTACCACGAATTTAAAACCACCGCGAACATTTTTCTATTATGATATTAGATTGCAGTCTATGGTGTTACTGCGAAAAGTCCCTTTTCCCAGTACCGCGAAATTAAATCCCCACGAACTTAAATACATTTACAGTATCCTCTGACAAGCATGAAATTCTGATTGACCAGGGATGCTACAGTCTTCTACTCTGACCTCTCTGACAATCATGTTGCACAGCAGGATACCTTAAAATGCACCATTTTAACTTCAAAATTCTCTAACACTCTTCACCATGGACCTTGGAAGGTGGACGCCCCCGGACCCTGCTACAATACTCGCGCCTGTAGCACTTTCCGCAACTCACCACCAAATTTTGCCATACCACATCCATCATTTATGATCACCCTCCAACTGCCACTTATCACTATTCCCTGCACACCAGCATGTACAAATGTAGCAAACCGGAGGTCATAGGTCGTCACCATGACGTCAGAAAGTGTCAATATGATTCAGCAACAACTCAGCTTCACAAAGGGGAAGAATATTCCACAGGAGATCGCCATGTAAAACGTCGAAGAGTTCAGTATTCAGTCAGTCGTGTGTGGGAAGGTTATATTGTGTGGTGGAGGACTTTATTGTGTCAGTGCTGAAAAGGTGTTTTGGGAGTAAATTATCACGGGGCGCTCCGACTGAGTCGTCGGGATATTAGCTGGGACGCACACAGAAGTCTGAGTGGGTCAGGTCTAACGGTACCTTCAACTCATGACAACAATCTTCACTTGCAACAGCTTCAGTTAGCTTATTATACTTATAGCTTAATAGTTGCTCACTAACAGTAACGCATACTAAAGGCTGAATGGGTCATTTGACTACATTCACTCACACTCACTCTCCGGTTTATCGTCTGTTGTTCCCCATCCTGTGGGGGTTAGACGTGCTTGCATGTAGATGAGGGGGAATACTGAAATATAATGAAGTATGATTGTGTCAGGACTACATTCAACCCACTACAAGAATGTCCACTCTCAACAGCAACAGCCAGCTTAAGTATAGCTGAATGGTTGCTCTTGAACACATTACAAGTGACTGAGTGGGATCACCAAGTTGCATTAATACAGAAATAACTGAAAAATTTCTACTTTTAAAACTTTACTTTCCTACAAGGCTATTCATGCCATGGTCTCAAGTTCTCCCAACTGACTACCAGTGGCTGAGTGGATCACTACTGCATTCATACTGAAATATAATAATCTCCATTCACACGAACTACAGTTACAAAATGTAACTTGCTGAATGTTAGCTCAAGAACATATACAGTAGGTTGAATGGTCCACCACTGCATCCATACTGAAATATCTGAAGTGAAACTAGAAAGTTATTCTAGTGAAGCATATTCTTTCTTATCCAACGAATTATCCAGGAGTAGCCTAACAACAAAATTTGAAATTTAATATAACTGACAATGCCAGTCCATTAAACCTGGTCCTCTAGCTTTCTTGTTGTTACATGAATGTTCTTTATGGCAAAGCATATTTTCTCTTATCCAATAACCCACAAATTAACCTGTTGAAGCCTAACAGCAGATTTGAAAGGACAGTTCAGGAGATGAGTCGGTACCAGCGGAGATTGTTTCTGTTATGTTCTTCTAGTAAAGCGATATTCTCTGCAATCTGATAACCCACAAATTAACCTGTTGTAGCCTAACAGCAGGTTTGTAAGGACAGCTCTGGAGATGAGTTGGTACCAGCGGAGATTGTTTCTGTTACGTTCTTCTTGTAAAGCAATATTCTCTGCAATCTGATAACCCACAAATTAACCTGTTGTAGCCTAACAGCAGATTTGAAAGGACAGTTCTAGCGATGAGGTGGTACCAGTGAAGATTGTTTCCCCAGAAAGGTTATTACCTGAGAGGAGGACAGGCTTTAGAAGAATGCAGCCAGCGGGAACAATTTCTCATCTTACCTAGGCAAAACCAAATTAACATGTTGGTTCTCTGATGTTTAAAAAAACTGCCTCACTGAAAAACAAACCCTGGGGACTAAATTCCAACCTTGGCACGCTCAGTTTTATGGAGGCAACACAGGAATATATCAATGAAGATTAGACATCCAGGTAATAAGACATGCCAAAATAGCAGTTTCTCAAGCAACTGGATATGATTTTGGAAACAGTCAGAGGTTTCAGGTAACCTCCGTTATCTTTCGTCAGTGATCACTGATCATACTAGGGGCCCCAAATCGACCAAATATCATCGTAATCCCTCCAGAGGTTCTTGAGTTATGCTGACTAAAAAAAATCTGGAAAAAACAGACAAACAGATAGACACACCCATTTTTCATTGAGATAATGACTGAATACAGTCATATTGATGTTTTCCTACCTGCCTTCTGCCATTATCATGTCTGCTTACCCTATATATTTTCACTTCAAATTGTCCATGAGAAGACTAAATAATTTGATCTAGCCCTTTATCATATTCAATCCATAACATTGGAAGTAATACAGAATTCCACATCCAGATGATCCAGCCCAAACTATCACCATCCCAGCTTCACGGCAATCCGAACATTTTCTACTTCTTCCAGTCAGCCTGGAGTTGGAAAGTTATGTGGGACTTAAGCCGAGAGTCTGCCAGGGTTTTACACTCAGTCTGACGTCTTTTCAATATCGTATTCAAGACATACAGTAACATTTGAGGTAATACAGAACTACACATCCAGTTATAACTATCACCAGTCAAGCTTCTGGCAATCGGAGATTTTTTATTTCTAGTCAGTCTGGAATATTGAGTGATGTGAGACTTAAGCCGAGAGTCTACCAGGCTTTTACACCTACGTCTTTTCAATATCATATTCAAGACATAACTTTTGAGGTAATACAGAACTACACATCCAGTTATAACTATCACCAGTCGAGCTTCTGGCAATCGGAGATTTTTTATTTCTAGTCAGTCTGGAATATTGAGTGATGTGGGACTTAAGCCGTGAGTCTACCAGGTTTTTACACCTACGTCTTTTCAATATCGTATTCAAGACATAACTTTTGAGGTAATGCAGAACTACACATCCAGTTATAACTATGACCAGCTTCTGGCAATCGGATATTTTTTATTTCTAGTCAGTCTGGAATATTGAGTGATGTGAGACTTAAGCCGAGAGTCTACCAGGGTTTTACACTCAGTCTGACGTCCTTTCAATATCATATTCAAGACATAACATTTGAGGTAATACAGAACTACACATCCAGTTATAACTATCACCAGCTTCTGGCAATCCGGATATTTTCTATTTCTAGTCAGTCTGGAATATTGAGTGATGTGGGACTTAAGCCGGGAGTCTACCAGGTTTTTACACCTACGTCTTTTCAATATCGTATTCAAGACATAACTTTTGAGGTAATACAGAACTACACATCCAGTCATAACTATCACCAGTCGAGCTTCTGGCAATCGGAGATTTTTTATTTCTAGTCAGTCTGGAGTTAGAGAGTTATGTGGGACTTAAGCCGGGAGTCTGCCAGGGTTTTATACTCAGTCTGACGTCTTTTCAATGTCGTATTCAAGACAATCATGACTTTTGAAGTAATACAGAACTACACATCCAGTTATAACTATCACCAGCTTCTGGCAATCGGATATTTTCTATTTCTAGTCAGTCTGGAATATTGAGTGATGTGAGACTTAAGCCGGGAGTCTACCAGGTTTTTACACCTACGTCTTTTCAATATCGTATTCAAGACATAACTTTTGAGGTAATACAGACCTACACATCCAGTTATAACTATCACCAGCTTCTGGCAATCTGGATATTTTCTATTCCTAGTCAGTCTGGAATATTGAGTGATGTGGGACTTAAGCCGGGAGTCTGCCAGGCTTTTACACCTACGTCTTTTCAATATCATATTCAAGACATAACATTTGAGGTAATACAGACCTACACATCCAGTTATAACTATCACCAGCTTCTGGCAATCGGATATTTTCTATTCCTAGTCAGTCTGGAATATTGAGTGATGTGGGACTTAAGCCGAGAGTCTGCCAGGGTTTTATACTCAGTCTGGCATCTTTTCAATATCGTAGTCAAGACATAACTCCTAGGATGAGTCAGACGCCAATATTCTTTCTTCGTATGAACGTCTCAGATTTACACTCTGTGAGCACGAATGGGGTTTCTTAAAGAAAAGAGTCTCGCCAGACAGACTGACTGGGAAGGATGTAATATAATTCAAGTTATTCTGATAATTTGAATGAAGATATTCAGGCTCATAGTTTATAGTCTTATACTTTCAGTCATTAGAAAACCTTGTGGCTCTTCTTCTTCTGTTTTCAACAAAAAATAGTCAGACTTGCTGAATTTTCAACATGAAAACAAAAGGAAAGAAGACCATAGCCTGTCAAGGACAAGAGATACATGAAAAACCAAAAGTTCTGCTGCAGTACCAAGGTCACACACCAGGGGCCCCAAAATCAATATTTGACAAGTTGGTACATGTTGATGAGACCTGAAAATGAGACTGATTTTTTTCCTTTTTCATATAAACCGAGAACCAAAAAATCAAATTACAGTGGCCTAATAACCAGGTTTAAAGCCAGGCAGTAATAAGACGTCTTTGAAGGAAAACTGTCTCACAAAAAAGACTTAAGACGTGGGAGAAGAAACAAAAATCCCAGCCTGCAGTCAGAGTGCTTGTTACACTCGGATCTTTATTACATTCAAGACAACCCAATGAAATTTATAGCCAAAGTTTATTTCTCTCGAACCAGATTTGTTCCCGAGCCATCGCCCCTCCAGCCTGAGATGTTTGAATCAGGGTTGTAGCCAGCCTAAAATCATTTTCCGTCCCCTTGACTTTGAATCCTATCAAGCGCCCTTGGCACAAAACATTGTGCTTTCCTAGGGGGAATGCTCCCCTGGAAAATTTGGAAATCAATCAAGACCCTCTGAAATGCTATTTCCTGCATTCTAAGGTGCAAACTTTTCTAGTAGACTAAGCTGTTCAATGGCATCTGTTTTGGAGAAAAATTACACAAGGGAGTCAGTTTTATTTGTCTGTCACAGAGGACGGAATGGGCAAGAAATTTTTCCGTCCCAAACAGCAAAATTCCGTCAAAAAACGGAAGGACGGGTGCTGGCTACAACCCTGGTTTGAATATTCCCAGCCTCTTCATGTTGTATTCATGCCGCAGGGTTTGAGTGAGACAACAAAGCCGTATCTCAGCCTACGCTAACTAGCTCTGATATGTGCGGAAAGCAATTTAGCAACATCCTGTCTCTGACATTCAGGGGAGAAGCTGGAGGTGTTTTATGTAACAGAATTTGCTCGCACACGAATTATCAATGTTAATGTTAAAATGAAAACACAGCATAATTTACAAAACGTTGTTAAGTTCTACATTTGTGCTCTGTTAGACTTAAAACATTGTGCATAGTATTCACTGCAACATATATAGTTGCTTGTATCCTTTACTGTATATAAACTGCACATTGCAATATTTAGTTTAAGATCACTAAACTGCATGTATACATTCATTACTACTATTGTTACAAAATGTATATAGTTCCATCCATGTAAAGTTAATGGTCCTTCTTAGCAGGGCTGTGTTATGCACTTTCCATTGTGCACCTGACATTGTACACTCTTTCTGCACCTGCACACGTTATGCACCTTTTAATTTTATTGTAGCAGAGACTATTGTTGTTGTACACTACTTTTACGTTGCACCTGTTACTTTGCACTTGCTCTTTTGCACCTGCTCTTTTGCACCTGCTCTTTTCCACCTGCTATTGTCAACCTGCCACAAATTATGTGCACCAGTTGCTGTGCATCATTTAATACTAGGCACCTGCCATTTTGCATCTGCTAGTTTGCATCTGCTAATCTCACTATAAGAAAGCCATTTTAACACACATCTAAAGTCAAATATGCATCACTTCAGACAAAATATATCAATAGACTTAAATAAAATGTCAAAATACCTAGTACTTAATCTAGTGCTAAATGACAGTTTCTAGCATTGTTTATTCAGAAACTTTGCAACGTTCACCAAATGTAAATTTTGTCAAATGTACATATCCCTGAACCAAAATCAACCAATCAACAGTGGGGAGACAACTTGCAGAGGTGGTATCACCTGTTTTGTCTCCCCACCATTTTTATATGGGAAGTGTAATAAACAAATAATCAAATAAACAAACAGTTGTGTACAATTGTGTAGCTTCTTCTTGTCCTCATACACAGCACGTCCTGACCTTGCCCCAGACAGCGGAATGACCTTGAGGCCAGCCGGAGACAGCCAGGAGACAGGAGAATCATCCCTTATTGATCCTCCTTCCCCGCTTCTCAAAAAATCGTCTGCTTCCGTCTAACTACCATAACTCAAATCTGTCAACATGAGACACGGCAATCTATCTCTGGTTAGGTCAGGTTTGGAACACCATTGCCCAAATTGGGACGGCACCATGTTGGAAGCCTCCAGTTTCCACTTGTTACAGTTGGGCCAAGTTTGGAAAGGCTGTTAGGCCAAACCAATTCAATTTCTTGGTTAAGGCTCTTTCTAATTTTTCCTATTCTATTAATTTTTTTTTAGCCCTGTTTTTGTGATTTTCATTGTAAGGAGTTACATATCCATAAATCAATCAAACTTTTCAGGTTTCTTAGCCACCACCAAAGCTTAAAATGCTACATTAGAAAATAGATACTTCCACGACGCACCGTCCGCTCTCCAAAGTCCAATTTGATTTTATCCCCTTGTACATGTTGCCAGAATACAATATTCCTAACCAGATTTCTGTACTCCATCATTCTGTATTCCTGTCCTATACCATGAATCCCGCCTCCCCGGAACCAGCCTGAACATTTCCTGATAACAGCGCTCTCAGCACCTCAGCCAGCCCCGTACCAATTAGCAGGGTCTATAAAACTCTACTCTGTGGAGAGGCACTGAGGTGCAGCGAGCCTAACCCTACTGTCTCCACGGAGTAGGCTCACATGTCCCCGGAGTAGGCTTCAAACTGCAGGGAGCCATTCTTCAAAGGGCTTTTAGAATATCGCTGGGATTATGAGTTATGGTTGGTGTTATTGATATTCACTGTGCACAAATGTTGGTTTTCCCGGGGGGTTCGGGTGAGTGGTGATACATTAATGTGCTATTATGTAAGGTAGGAGTGCACACTTTCAGATAACACGGTTAATATTTATTACTATTACTCTGAGTTTGAAAGGAAGAGTTTGAAAAGTCAGTAAACTTTAAGTTAGATTTTCTGTTATTACATTTTGACTCAACTTTTACTTCAAAAAAATCAGAACTTCATGACATGAAATTGGTAACGGTGTGTTTTCCTAAGTTTTAAATGAGAAATTCAACTATTCCAATCTACACAGCAGACTAACAGCCAATACTCACCTATACTATTGGTAGATGTGGTACAGTAATTCTTTCATTGAGTTACAATGCTAACTCTATAGTACAACCAAAGGAACATTTTATACACATATTTTGAGATGGCGCAGCTTTTGCTACCATATGAACTGACAAGAAAATATTCTGATATAACTATACAAGAACTTCCTACTAATCACCAGATGTCACATTTCCAAACCGGGCCGGGCCGGGATGTTTGTGGAAATGAAAAATAGGGATGTGAAAAAATATACACAAATAATGCCCATGACTATTCTCCTTACGTCTTGTGTAGTTTGGTGTCTTTTGTATCAAACTTTTTTGTTCCAGAAAGCTATCCAACCTGGCCCCAGTTAGGAGATGTGACGCAAGCCTAAATAATGTGGTCTAGCTCGAATCTTAAACCCCTTTCAGACCCTCCTACAGATCACTTACACAAACTCCTTCATCTTGACCTTGAGAGGTCAGGCTGCAGTAATGTAAGGAAACTTGACTCTTAAGAAGGTCATCAAGACGTCACCCCATCAATAAGACTGAAGTACATCTTAAGAGAAGACACGTTTCCATCCTCCCTCTGACGAACAACTGCGCTTACCGGGGGTGTCATAAAATGGACCGGGTACTCACCGTGCTGAATAAACATGGGATCAGGCTTTTAGCTGGAATTTTATTATAGGGGGCAAATTTCTTGGTGAGTGGTGGCAAGTGATATAGGCATGACTATTGTAGGGGGGTCTGGGGGCATCCACCTTCCATGGTGCAGAGTTTTAAAGAATTCTAAGTTAAAATGGTGCACTCTAAGGTATCCTGAGGGGCAAAATTACTGTCAGAGAGGTCACAGTAGAAGACAGTAGAAGACTGACCACAAGAGACCCAGTAGCATCCCTGGTCAATCAGAATATTATGCTCCCCAATGTAAGGGCTATCTTCACTTACAAGTACAGTATCTTCAGAACGTCTACTTAGTGCATCCAATTTCTTATTATTGTTAGAACAGCTTATCCAAGAGATGAACAGACGCATTACAGTACAAACTTGCAGCACGTCCAACAGGGCACACAGTCACCACCTGCAGCATATAATCTGCTGGTATGATATGAAGTAGGAAATAAACCCTGATGAGACAGTCATATACTCAGTGATATAGAACATCGTACAGTAGCTTTTGTGGGCCTGGAATCCCACAGGCTGTGTGGTGAGAGGCCGTCAAAGCAAATCCTGGTCATCACTTGTGCATTTATCATTTCTGTTTCACTGTCAGGAGGTTCCTTTGTAGTAATTCTGAACTTCTTTTGCTGTTAAACTGAGCTCTAATCAGCTTACAGCTTCATACAGTCAAGCAAAAGGAACTGGGTTACGAATAAAAAGTCCAGTTTTAGAAAGAATTGATACCTCCGCACTAAACATCCATTCCAGATCCAATTCTTGAGCTGTGAATGAAAATGTTTTGTAAAATATTCTGACAAAGAAAAAGAGGATTATCATTTTGAACAATAAGTAGCTTAGTCTAAATCAGGAAGCTTTCTTTCATAATTTTTCCACAAAAAGAAACATCTAGTCAAAGCTTTAAAGTAAGAACCAGAGAATTGTCTTCATACTGCCTTCATACAAACCTCATGTATCGATAAACATAATGCTGTTATTGTATATTGTACAGCTACCAGGGCTAGCCCTTGATAATAGCCTACAGCTAGTTGGGTAGGCCTGGCTGTATTTCTCTCTATACTGTATACAGCCGAATAAATAAATCAAAATCTAGTCAGGGCTGAAATAACCAGAGAACTGCCTTCCTATCGCCCACGCTCTACCCACTAACTCTCACTCACAGCTCTATCAGTGAATAAAAATGTTTTGTAAAATATTCTGACAAAAAAAAAAGAGGATCATCATTTTGAACAATAAGTAGCTTAGTCTAAATCAGTAAGCTTTCTTTCATAATTTTTCCACAAAAAGAAACATCTAGCCAAAGCTCTTATTAGTAAGAACCAGACAATTGCTCTCCTGCTGCCCACCCCTCTATACATGTATCACCCACTCTCAGTCTAACTCACGGCTCTGTCAGTGAATGAAAAGCTGGCTACCTCTCTATCTCGTGACCACTGAATTAATTGGTTTATTCGCGGCGGCACACGTGGCGAGGAACGCTCACATGCGCATGTTCAAGGGTTTTTCCTGGAAACTCGGTGATCAGAAATGCGCAGGGTGATGTGGGGATAAGGTTGGGAGTACAGTTATAATGTACTGCTTACTGGGTACATGTACACTTTGGTGCACACTAGGGCTGGGTACAGGTACAAAACCGTTTTTCTTATTGCACCGGTCCAGAAAAACCGGACCTGAAAAAAATCGGTGGACCGGATGTTGGACCGAACATATTATATTAAGTTAACAGGCATTCACGCGTTTTGGGGCTGACTAGTCGGGGAATATAACAAGAGCGAGGCAGAGTAGACTCTATAGTAATTTCTACCAAGTTTTACAGTCAATCATACAGAGGCAGTTAGCTTTGTAGGATTTTAAAACACCAGTGGGAGTCAAATATTTCACAAAACAGATTTCTTTGTAACGAAATAGACCATTGTTTTGAGTATCATCCATTCACAAGTTTTCAAATATTGAATCAGGACAAGGTTCAGGTCCGGACCTGATCCTCTGGACCTGAACCGGACATGAACCTGATGTTTCTGTACCAGTACCCACCCCTAATGCACACAACATTGGAGATGGCCACCTGATGGTTGAACGTGGGTGTTAGGTTTATTGTTTATTGTTTATTAACTCCTTTAGTTGTTGACAACTTTTGACAGTCTACAACATCTACCCTTCCAGGAGTAATAATTACACATAACACTTGGACATCACATACACAACATATAACATGTCATTCACAATATCATAATAAAAACAAAAGTATGTGCCTTATCAAAGGTAATAAATACCTCACGTGCCATTAGCTGGACTTCACGTGTGTTTCATTAGCTGTTAACTCATTTAGGGTGTTAACTCATTTAGGGTTACACATTTAGTATTACCTGTTTTAATGTCTTGAAGTATAGGAAGATTAAAGTTAACTACAAAATAATGTATGATAGTTAATGGGCTAAATGAAGTATCCAATGATACAAGTCAGAGATTCTGAAGGTGCTAGACGTCATTCTCAAAGAACAGTGGACCACGACTTAACGTCCCGTCCCAATGACTGTGACTCTTTCCCACCGAAGGGACAACAACTCTTGGGATTCAAACTCATAACCACCAGTTAAAGAATCCCCAATACTAATTAAAGGACTGTACTGCGCTTAAAACACATTATCCTTATCATTGCTGCCTCCTCTCAGCAGTATCCAGGTCTAGTGACTGACAAGTGGCTGGGATTGGAACTCCCAACCCTCAGGTTCAGAAGCAGTATCACTAACCACTGTACCTCACATGGTATCCTCCATGTATAATATGTTTGCTGTGTTTTTCTTAGCCTAATTAAATCTTGCTTATAGCAGCCTGCCAAACGTCCCGCCTGCCTCCTAGGAGAAGCCAGTTGCACTTACAGCATTGGACAGCAGGATTTGTGTTGCACAGGCTATGTTTTTCTTTTTATTTACAGAGTTGATTGTGACGTATCTGTTGTTGTGCAAGCGGTGTTGTTTTGTTTATTTACAGAGTTGTTTACAACATACCTGTTGTTGTGTCGGCGGTTGCCGGGACGATGACTCCGCTGGGTGAAATGTTCATGGCTGTTTCTGGGTTCCTCCAGTAGTATCAGGTTTCACTGGGCATCAGCACAGATCTGCACGATAATCAATAAATAATCAATTAGTTACTCAATAAATAATCAATCAGTTAATCAATAAATAATCAATAACAAAGAACAATGGTGAATATCAAGTTTCCACTAGGCATCCGCTCAGGTCTAAACAACCAATAAGTAATCAATTAGTTGATCTTCGCACTAATTAATACAAATATTTCTGCTTAAATTAAGAGTTTGGGATCAAATGTTTGTTTTGAAGATGATTATGTCAGCTTCAATTGAATGCAGTACACAAAAATATGTGTTCGAACATTATGATCGCACAGAAATTTATTACTTGTACTGGAAAAAAAAGTCTTTGTTATGAATCAAAAATTTCTACAGACCATCATAAGAAAGCAGCAAATGATACAAGAACTGGTGTGTAGAACAACGTATACAACGTTTGGGCAACTTGAACTGCAGTACCAATCTGAACCACTAGAGGGGGTCATGACGAGGGCTGGTTTAGAGTCAGAAGGACATTATTATGACTGAGCACTTCAACAGAGTGCTAATGTGAAATCATTTTACTTACAATGTAGTTAGCCCCAATTCCCCCAGCTTACACTTACAAGCACAAGTGTACTTGCCACCAAGCATTTAGAGGCTCATGAGTTGGAGCTCAGAGCACGATTTGATTGCACTAATATTCTCTAAGTACAAATGTACCTACTAAATAAAAAATCTACAATTGAACTGGGAGTAACTGCTGGGTGTTTGGCTCAAATCCAGAGGTCATGGGTTCAAACCCTGTCATGCTTACAATCTTGTGCCCTTTGGAAAGGCATTTTACCCGACTTTCCTCACTCCACCCAGGTGTAAAAAATGGTACTTGACTTTGGTTGGGGAGGTAAAAGGCAGTAGGAAGAGAGGGATGGGTTCCTCCCCCCAAAATGGGGCCCTAGAAACACAGAGAATAACAACCC
>NW_023365714.1:731024-774607 GCF_000003815.2 Branchiostoma floridae
TCCTCACACCATGATGGGCTACAAGGCACCAATAAAAAAAATGTCCCTCCCATGTCTGATGGCGCATAGGGCGGCGCCCATCTCCATTTCATCAGTAGCCCTGGGCCACACAACTTTGTGCAATCATTACAGCAGGGGGCTAGTCCACTGGTAGTGGCGTGTGTTCAACTCCCATACTCACATACCAGGGCTCGAAATACTGGGGTTTTGTGCACCCAGGTGCACCCAAAATTGGAGCTGTGCACCCAAATTTTTTCTGTGGGTGAACAGGGTAATATTTTGATAGGGTTATGTATGTTTAGATGTCAGCATACTAAGTAAACACCATATTCTTGACATCTGTGAGATAGAAAGACAATAAAATGACTGTCATAGTACTTCAGATTTCTGAAGATACTAATTACTAATTATAATAGGTAGGTTTGCAATCGTGTTATTCTGATATTCTACGTTATTTTATGTGGTGCACCCAAAAATATTTTGGTGCACCCAATATTCTAGCTTTGGTGCATCAGTGCAACTATTCCCAAAAATGGATTTCGAGCCCTGCAGATGCTCGACAAAAACAAGTGCGCGACAGAGATATAGGTGCGCGAGAGAGAAACAGATGCGCGACAGAGAAACAGATGCGCAAGAGAGAAACAGGTGGACAAGGGAGAAGCAGGTGCACAAGAGAGAAACAGGTGAGCAAGAGAGAAACAGGTGGACAAGGGAGAAGCAGGTGCACAAGAGAGAAACAGATGAGCAAGAGAGAAGCAGGTGCGCAAGAGAGAAACAGATGCACAAGAGACAAACAGATGCGCAAGAGAGAAACAGATGCGCAAGAGAGAAACAGATGCGCAAGATAGAAACAGATGCGCAAGAGAGAAACAGATGCGCAAGAGAGAAACAGATGCGCAAGAGAGAAACAGATGCGCAAGAGAGAAACAGATGCGCAAGAGAGAAACAGATGCGCAAGAGAGAAACAGATGCGCAAGAGAGAAGCAGATGCGCAAGAGAGAAACAGATGCGCAAGAGAGAAACAGATGCGCAAGAGAGAAACAGATGCGCAAGAGAGAAACAGATGCGCAAGAGAGAAACAGATGCGCAAGAGAGAAACAGATGCGCTAGGGAGAAATAGATGCGCAAGAGAGAAACAGATGCGCAACGGAGAAACATGCGCAAGAGAGAAACAGATGCGCAAGAGAGAAACAGATGCGCAAGAGAAGAACAGATGCGCAAGAGAGAAACAGATGCGTCAGAGAGAAACAGATGCGCAAGAGAGAAACAGATGCGCAAGAGAGAAACAGATGCGCAAGAGAGAAACAGATGCGCAAGAGAGAAACAGATGCGCAAGAGAGAAACAGATGCGCAAGAGAGAAACAGATGCACAAGAGAGAAACAGGTGCACAAGAGAGAAACAGATGCGCAAGAGAGAAACAGATCCACAAGAGAAACAGGCGTGCAAGAGAGAAACAGATGCGCAAGAGAGAAACAGATGCGCAAGAGAGAAACAGATGCGCAAGAGAGAAACAGATGCACAAGAGAGAAACAGGTGCACAAGAGAGAAACAGATGCGCAAGAGAGAAACAGATGCGCAAGAGAGAAACAGATCCACAAGAGAAACAGGCGCGCAAGAGAGAAACAGATGCGCAAGAGAGAAACAGATGCGCAAGAGAGAAACAGATGCACAAGAGAGAAACAGGTGCACAAGAGAGAAACAGATGCGCAAGAGAGAAACAGGATTTGTACAGGCTACATTGACTCTTACCACCAGGTGAAGTATAAAAGGAATAACGGCAATGGTTTCTGAACAGTTTTAGTGTGATAAGATACTTCCTAAACTCTGAGTGGTTTGAGTTTGAGTGGTGCAGGTAAAATTTGTCTGGTGCAGGTAATTTTCCATGTTACCACTTATCATGCAGGACCTTACCAGTGCAGGTATAAATAAAAAAGTATTTCGAGCCCTGACATTGATGTGGGTAAGTAGGTTCCATGGCACAGAGCATCCCTCATCACATGGCAGGGCTCGAAATTAATTTTTGGGATTAGGTGCACTGGTACACCCAGCTTAAAAAATTGGGTGCACCAAAAAAAATTTGGGTGCACCACTTAAATTTAAGCAGAATGTCAGAAAAACCTAATAACAAAACATAGTTACATACTATCAAATTCTTAAACAAGTACCATGACAGACATTTTTGTTATCTTTCTAACCCTTAGATGTCAAGAACATGATGTATACTTACTAGTACACTTTGATATCTTAACATGCATAAACCCAAGAAATATTTGGGTGCACCCTGTGCACCCACAGAAAATAATTGGGTGCACAGCTCCAATTTTGGGTGCACCTGGGTGCACATGCACCCAGTATTTCGAGCCCTGCAAGGTGATGTAGGTACACGGCAGCAGGTAATGGGGTTAATTTGGCAGCCAGGCTGATAATGGAGTTCTAAATGGTTCAGTCAATAATGGGGGCTGAAAGATCGGGGTCAGAGCTGTTTAACTGATATACGAGGGGCGTGCAATAAGTAATGGTCCTGACCCACTTCCAGTTGTCTGATCTAAATGAAATGTTGTATGTGTAATAATTCATATCTCTATGGGTTATGTTGCAAAAGACAGCTCTGAACTAATTGTGGTTTCTGATTTACTGGTGTTTGAACTTAGTCAGGTGCGAAATGGACCAGGTGTGAAATGGAACCAGTTGAGTGTCGTGCAGTGATCCGGTTTTTGTATTTGAAAGGACGCACACCAAAGAAGACTTTTGATGAAATAAATGAAACTTATGGTGATGATGCCCCATCATATGACCTTGTAAAACGCTGGCATCCTGAATTCAAACGTGGCTGGAAGTCTGTGGAAACAGCTCCCAGACCTGGTCGTCCCTCTTGTGCCATTGATGAGGCATCAGTTGGAGGACCAACCTGGGGTGTCCTACAAAATCGGTGTCCAGAGCTGCATCAAACGATGGGAGAAATGCATAACTCTGGGTGATTCCTATGAAGAGAAAGACTAATAACTGTGCCAAGTTTCATTAATCTCCTGCTATGGGAAATGGGTCAGGACCATTACTAATTGCACGCCCCTCGTAAGCCTCAATATCAAGACAAGGGGCAGGATAGAGGAATCTGGAACAGGAGGTGATTATATATCAAACAGCCTCATTAATTGGGTACATACTGGCTGGTAAAATACACCAAATGATAATTATTATATGCATGTGTATTAATCTGTCAAACCACTGAAGACGAAGTATGCATGTGGTGCCTTTCCGTTAGCTAGTACGTGATGATGATGATGAGTACGTGTAGCACAAAGCGGCTTCGCTACTAGCTAATCAGGCAAATCTCTGAGGACAAAACATGGTGATTTTTCATTAGCTATCTAGACGTGCAATGTGGCTTTGGCTACAGCTCGCATACTTGCATCAAGAGATGCTGCCATTTAAATTAAGATGTAACAGGAATCGAAACTAGAAATCTTTGTCTGAAAAGAAAAACAGAAAAACAAAAAAGGAAAACACCTGAACAGGTGTTACCTAAACCTCCCGAAGCCCGTTTAATTCCACAGGTAGACTTAATGCCCTTCCTTCCAGCTGAGACTATCGTTAGGCACAGGTGCAGGAAACAGGTAAAATTACCTGTACAGCGCAGGTCTTACCTGGATTTTATCGGCAGGAAGACTAGGTTTTAAATAGGACAGGACTGGTGAAACTAGAAACTGTTTGGCAACACAACTAGCCATTAGTTAAGCAACTAGATATGATTTTGGAAACTCTCAAGATATTTCAGGCAGCATCCACCACTAGTTACCTTTCTTTGTAGCTTACAGTGTTGCGAAACCATTGCCATTCTTATTGACAACCCATGGGATAAAAATTATGACTAAATGTAAGTGTAGTTTTTAGAAATTGCATGATTGTATACTACCACCCTGTACCTAGACTAGTACCGGTTAGGCTCTAACTTTACCTGCACTAACCTGTATATAGGTAAGGTAACCTATATACATATCCAGCAAACATTAGATATTCTACACTTATTCTACACTATTCTTCACAACACGAATGACACGCTATATTCAGCATTGCTGATTCACCTCCATCCACACTGCAAATGAGATGCTAGCTTCGGTCTCGCTGCTCATACATTCTAAAGGTGACCAACCAAGGACATGGGTAATACCAAAAGCTGAACTTGGGATTTAGACATAAAAACAGAGGAGTGTCGGAGCATACCAATCTGCTATGGGGACGTTATGATGTACATAATATTCTGTCCCTAAATTATAAAATGGAGGTCCGTGCTAGAAGAGAGCCACACCTCCAACACTAGTCAATAAGAACTTACGGGTCCTTCCTGCTGTGAGTGGAGTCCAGAAATGCAGCTTGTGCAGTTTCAGAGTAACAAGCCACAATGCTATAATTTGTGGTCACCACAAATTTGCTAGCATTCACATGTAGAATAATATCTGAATCTGATTAGACATAAAAAATGTCGATATGAACCTCGAAACTGACCAAAAATCATTCTACACATGTAAATTACATGTGCTATAATTTTGTAAAAAGAAAGGTAAGTCCCCTCATGGACACCTTGAGAATGCCAACTTTTCTACCATACAAATACAACTTTAAAATGTTCTTACAATACAGTTACATGGACCTTGGAGGGGTCAAGTCTAAAGACCCCCTTCCACACCATCCCCCAGTTGATCCCTTTGAAATTATATATAATTACCATCACCATGGTGCTAAAACTGTGGCTAGTAAAAGTAGAACCCCAACATGGCCGCCCTGTAAGGTGAGTTAGAGGTCACATCGCCCATTACTTTTCTACACACACATGTAAACCTGCGGCAGGACGGAGATAACAACCTCTTCCAGGAAAATAGCATACAGAACGACCTCTACAGCAGCTGTGTCCTTGAACGTGTGACCTTCCCCTCAGGAGGACGTCATGACAAGGTCGGCTGATGGAGGTCGTTTTGAGGTCATCCCAGTCATAAACCTGGGAGTGAGCTGATAGTGATATCTGCCTGGTGTCGGCACAGGGGCCAGAATGGGGGGGGGGAAGATTTAGGGGGCGCAAAATGGGGCCTGAAAGGGGGACTACACACCTTGATTGAGCATTACTAGCCATTTTGATTGCACCTAATTTGTGACCCGACCAATCACAATTTGGCATAATTGGTTCATTCTACGTAGAGCTTAATCAACTAATACCTGCACGTAGCATGAAAAGCCTCCCTGAAGAATCTAATTAGTAATATGAAATTAATGCTGTTACAGATTTAGTGTAGAGTGTTGATGGTACCTGCCACATAGGCCCCCTCAAAACTGCCATAAAGAGTACAGATATCATAGTACAGGGGCCCAAACAGGAGGGGCCATCTCACAAGCAAGGCGATGGGTAGAGACTTTATATCTGTAACTTCTGAACACAAGACGTAACATCAAGTCAGAGTATGAATTAGACCGGCCTTTACATTATTTTAAAATGGTGATTTTTAATCTAAATCTCAATCTGGTTCAGTTTTGTTAATTCATCCAATATTAAACTAACACCTACAAGTAATAATGGCACAAAATCCGTTCCTACCTTTCTGAGTTATCCTGTCTGCCAATGCTAACATGTACATGTACACAGAACCTCTCACTGCCGTGTGAAGGGACCAACTCCAACACTTGGCTGCAGAAATCCTTCAAGCCCGATCCATCTCAAAGAAGATAATTGATCAATCAATCAAGATGAAGTGGAAGACACTTATGGGAAACCTCAGACTCACAAGACAACATTTCCAACAGAAGCTGTGTTGCAACTGTCCCTGTTACTAGCCTGTTAGGAGAACGCCAGAATCATCCTTCATTGCCTCAACACAGACAGAGTCATGTGCCAACAACAGATCTGACCTCTGTCCCCAGATGACCCCACCGTAACCATGGTGATGCCCTGTGATTGACGCCCCCTCAGCTGTAGCCAGAGTGGAGCTGGGATATCGGGTTTCTAACAGATAGATAATTGCTACATGATGAACTGAATGCATAAAAAGGCAGGTGTATTAAAGCTGTAAATTGCGGAATATTTGCTGTGGTTCCAGTATCCAGTATCACCTCTCTACCCCAAACTTATCCCACTAGAAACATGAATTTCTTTTGATGACAAAAATGTATCTGAACAATCAACTTAAATCTACAGTTGATAATCGCATACTAAAACCACCCAAACTGAAAGATTTATTCATCCTGACAACTTAAATTTAGAAAATTAAAGGTAAAGTATATATAGCTTCTAGCACACCGGAGAATGAATCTAATCCACACAGCTTACTTCCAATGTTACTGTAAGCGTACTGTGGGCACTTTCTCTCCCGGCCAATTATCCATCTATCAAGTATCCAACTCCTCCCAGTTGGACACCTCGGAGCAGATTATTTCAACTATCTCTGCCAAATTTCCCCATCCATAAACTCAGGAAATCTGGAAGGCCTGCAGGCAGTTTACACCTACAGCCATCAATCTTAAACTTCAAGTTGGTACCCTTTAATACGAAACCCTAAAAAATGACATTGTGAATGATCTAACATGGTTCCTCCAGTATTCTCTTCTGACTGTATGTATCATAATCTATGGTGAGATGTCAGCTGCCAACTGTAGTGCCAGTAATATAGACAGATAGAGATGTCTATTGTCTGTAACTCTGTAACATAATGGTTACCAGTGGGGCCTGGAGAAATGATTTCTGTTTTGCCAGATGAACATTTGTGTGAACAAATGTAAAGCTTTCATCCTACTGATGCTGTGCATGTGGTACATTAGGGGCAGCGCTGATTTCTAAACTGAATTTGTTACCCATGACTTTATGTGGGAATATCATACTAGTGATTTACACAAATAACACAGAAGGTACCCACGGTTGTTCTTTATGACAGAAAATATGCATGTCACAAACGGAAATTGTGTCATATTTTTCTTCAGATGCAACACGTTATGCGACCCTAAACTGTGGTATTACGTACCTATGTAGCAGACAATGGCGCGGTTATGATTTGAAGTTTTCCCACTTATCTACACAAGGCTGGGGCAGTTTCTGAATTATCTTACACGGCAACTTTCTACGTAATGTTAAATTTTCAGTAATGGTTGACGGTGTGCTATCAGACTGAGTATTGTGTTGGAAACTAATCTGTGAGACTTGTTTGGTGTAATCCGAGCTGGGGTAATTTGAAAGTCTCTTCCTCATTGGCTGTACCCGAGTTGACCAATCAGGCCATAGCTTATGC
Source organism: Branchiostoma floridae (assembly GCF_000003815.2). Taxonomy (NCBI): domain Eukaryota; kingdom Metazoa; phylum Chordata; class Leptocardii; order Amphioxiformes; family Branchiostomatidae; genus Branchiostoma; species Branchiostoma floridae. The sequence goes on from NW_023365714.1 coordinate 738,291, forward strand.
CAAATGCCGCGTGCCTATTGGCTGCCCTGTAAAAATCAATTAGTGAACACACACTGCCCCACATACGACCTCTAGGTCAACGTCCTCTCGGTCATTTTACCATATATGGATTGGGGTTGGGAGGCGATGAAAAATTAGCAGCAGAACCCCCTGCAAATTCTCCCTATAAAACATTTCTAAATGATTTTGGGGCAAAACTGATAATAGGTTCTTTAAGCAAATAGCCCAGAAAATGGCCAAAGAACTTCAATAAAATCTATCAAAAAAACGCCTGGGGGTATTGACCCTCTCTACTATTGGGCCAAATTAGGTCATTTAGAACAGGAATGACGGAGATGAATCGCTTGAGGGTTTGACAGGAGAAAATAAAAAGAAGAAACGTGACGAAAACAATATTTCACTACATATCACGGTGTGGTGGAGTGAAATAATCATGTGAAACAATTATCCCTTGATGCCCCATGAAGACCCACACAGGAGAGACACCAGCTGTGACCTACTTTCACTGATTACAGAATCACTCTCACTGATGACCCCTGACCTCCAGGGGCTCACCTAATCACAGAATGAATGAATGAACTTTATTATAGCAGGACATTTCTACATAGTACTGTAATTCCTGATGTTCAATTCAATGTACTTTTATGTTCACGGTTTTCACGGTGACGACTGTAACGTGAACTTATCATTACTGATAAAAAATAATAAATGATGCTTTTTAATGCCCACCTGCCGCCATAGAGGCCGGAGAATGTTTGACGGGCTGCTATAAGCCAGATTTAATCAGGCTACTGCCACCACAGTGAACATTTAGTTCCGTGAACAAGTTAGATTTTCTCAGACCGTGAAAGTTTTGTACCAAGAAGACAAATTGACTTTGTAACTTAGCTGCAAAAATGATACATCAATAAATACAATGATACTTGTCTCGTCTAACTATATGATCTATGGCCACAGGAATCATCTTAACCTACCTGATCATCAGGTACGGGTAATGTGACCTATGTGGTCCTGCCCACTTCAGAAGGATTAGTGTAATCAGGTAAGCATAATGTGACCTATGTGGTCCTGCCCACTTCAGAGGGATTAGTGTCACCACAAAGCTGAGATGATCCCAGCTTAAATGTCAGAGAGATCAGCGTTCAGCTGTGGGTACACAACTGCATCTGGGTCAAACACTTTCATCCACAAGCCTCAACTTAAGAGCAAAACCACCCAGGAATGATCTAAAGAATTCTGTCCAAAAGCCTCTACTAAAGGGCAAAACCGATAATGCCACACCAATTTAATTTCTTGGTTCACGGATTTTTTCATAAAAAATATGGAGCGAGAGGGCGAATTAAAATAAAAATAAAAATTGTAAAATGGTTGGGGTAAAGGTAAGGGCTAATCCAAAACATAAAGAATAAAAAGTTTTCAGCTTGAAAAAAGTACGAAAACACTATTACTGTACAGTAACAGCACCTGTACCCACACTTCAAGGAGCTTATGATATAGATGCCAATTTGCCACACCAGAAATGGTGAAAATTTGCTGAGTGGCAATTTTTATTTTTTTTCCAAAAAATTGGAGCGAGCGAATCCATGAACCAAGAAATTAAATTGGTGTGGCCTAAGGAATGATCAAAAGAATTCAGGCATCTCTGATGAATGAAGTGACTGAACAAGACTCTTGGCACACTGATTAAACCAAGTCTTTTGTTGAACGGCTATTTCTGTAGCCTGATTGACATCATACTCATACATAGCAAGGAGCTTTCATCTATTCTCGGATTCTGGTGTCAGTTTGAAAGGGTCAGGAACAACAACAAAAGAACAGCTTTTCTAAAATCAGACTTTTCTAAGGCTGCAAATACTAATTTTAGTTTCCATCTATTTGTACAACACTTAATTCAATCTAATTTATCAGGAAATGTGACATTTACTTGCAATACATAACAGAAACAATGAGATAAAATGTTGAGTTCAGTTTTATTGATGATGATGATGTTCGTCCATCGGGAGTCGATCAGTTTTATTATATATAATCAATTCATCCCCCTTTCTTGGTTGTACATCACCTCCCCTCACTTATCCCTTGACCTTCTGCTAAGTTCTAGTACATGGACCCTTCTAAAAACACTTAACAGACATCTTCATTTCTCCTGACTTGAAGAAAAATTCCTTCCAGCCAGCCAGGTTCCTTGGAGACCTGCTGACCTTAGTACAGGTGTGAGCCAAGAAAGAACAGACTTGGGGAGGAATGAGGGTCCGCATGGGGGTCTAGGCTATGCTGAATTCAGAAGAAACCCTACGTAGAGTCCATTCCAAGACACCATGCGGATGTTTGTGGCCATTGTTTAGAATTGATTTGAATGTTTTGTAATTATATGTCTAGGACATTTGATACTTCAGAAATATTTGTAACACTGTTTCAACTTTATAAATATTTCCCTGGTCCTGTAAAACTTTGGAAATATTCATCGTGTGGAATTGGATACTTCTAATGGTTTCTAAATAATGATAACAACATTCTACCATTATTTACCATTTTCTACCATTTTTTGTAAATGGTTGAGTGGGCTGGGAAGATAGCAATTCACACATCCTTGCAAAGTATGGCTGGGTGCCATGCAACAATGGCCCACCACAAAGGATCCACCAGTACCCAGCAGTAAAATCTAAAAATATACAGATGCAACAATAGGGCTTAGTTTTATGGGGGCAATAAACTAATTTAACCATTTGGCCAGGTTTACCATTTTTTTTAAATATTTGTAAATGTGAAATAATCACACAGAGGTTTCACAATTATTCTAAATAAAGATATTTTTGTACAGTTACTTTCAAAATGTTTCTAAAATATTCAAAGGAATTCAAATATATGAGTATTTCCTCAGTCAATTTTTTTAAAATAATCTAATTATTGTGGCTCAGATATTCTTTTATTCAAAATAATTCAGACTAATTATAAATATCGCCTAAAAACCCTCATGGTGTCTTGGAATGGACTCTATTATGCTAAAATCAAGTAAGACAATTAAGCAAAATTTCATCACCTTGGTATGAATTACAAAATCAAGGAAGGCAATTAAGCAACATTTCATACTAAGCCTCAGTACGAATTAGGTGAACTGTCCCTATGGATGAGAAGAAATTAAAATAGACAGCCTAAGCCTTACTGAAAAGGGCATGCAGACCCTCAGGCATTCCAGTCACAGAAGAAGGATAACATCCAAACTAAAGACAAACAAGCTCGTGTTAACCTGTAACCAACATGTGCCAGCTCAGGAGAGAACAAAAATAGCTTAGAATTGAAGTAGAACTGCCAAACATTTCTTTGGAAGCTTTCGAGACATGCTCTGTATCTATATCAACATGGCAGAACTGTACTTACTCTTTTTATTCATTATTCTATCATTCATTTATTTATCATCAAGCAGAAACGAGATGCTCTACAAAAATTCCTTTCATCACACCAAAATATCCATAACCTAGGTGGCCTTGGACTTAACCACTTTCACCAAAGCTGCAAAAGCATGTCTCAAAATAAGCGGCAAAACAAAGAGCTGATAAATATCATTATACGTGTCAAATATAGATGTGTAAAATGGGAGATAAGAATCAGTAAAATCAGCTACCTTGTCAGCATAATTCTGGTCTAATTTGAAGCTGTAAATGGTGTAATTCTGAATATGGAATGCCAGCCAGACCTAGAATTTACCATGTCCTTGCCCAGACATACAGCTGAACACATTTCAAAAATAAATATGCAAAAACTGGATAAAAATCAGTAAAACCTTTAACTAATTCTGGTGCAATTCTGGGTCTAATTTGAGTCTGTAAATGGTGTACTTCTGAGTGTGAAACGTCAGCCAGAATTTATCATGTCCTTCCCCAGACAAAAAGCTTATCAAAACCAATACACACTACACCACCTTTTTAAAGATAAATCTGCAAAAATTGGAGATAAAAATCAGTAGAACTGGGAGCAATGCTGGGTCTAATTCGTGGGCTGTACTTAAATAGTGTGATTCCAAGCGAGAAATGCCAGCTCTTATTTATCATGTCCTTCCCTCCACTTGAGATTAAAATCAGTAAAAAACAGATAATTTCAGTGTGTAATTCTGGTCTAATTTGTGTCTGTAAATGGTGTAATTCCGAGCAAGAAACATCAGCCATATCATGTCCTTCCCAAGACAAAAGGCTTACCAAAATCAATAAAAACATCACCACATTTTAAAAATAGATATGCAAAAATTGGAGATAAAAACCTAGTAAAACCAGCTACGTTCTCGGCATAATTCTGGGTCTAATTTGAAGCTGTAAGTGGTGTAATTCTGACTGATAAAGCCCAGACAGTATTTATCATGTCCTTCTCCAGAAGTACACTACACCACGTTTCAAAAATAGATATGCAAAAATTGGAGATAAAAATCAGTAAAAATCATCTAATTTCTAGGTACAAACCAGCTAATCTGAGGCTATAATTATAGTATAAATAGTGTGATTCCAAGCGAGAAACCCCAGCCCTTATTTTTCATTGTCCTTCCCCAGACAAAAAGTTGATCATTATCACCACATTTCAACAAATGATATGCAAAATTGGAGATAAAAATCAGAATAACCAGCCAATTTCTGGGCCCAAACCAGCTAATCTGAGGCTATAAATAGTGTGATTCCGAGCGAGAAACGCCAGGCCTTATTTATCATTGTCCTTTCTTCCCTCCCCCAGCCCTTATTCATCATGTCTCCCTCCACCAGACAGAGACCTTGACTCTCACAGTCTGTCCCAGAACTAGGTCTCACGTACGGAAGCTCTCTCCTATGACTATAAATGTCACGTTACACTTTTACTATAGCTACAGACCCATATATTACACTACCTACACTCAGTACTGGGTACATGTACACATTTGGGCTCCCAAAGTTCATGATGTGCACCTAATTTTTTACTGTCTGCGCATATTGATGAGTTGATATTTGTTATAATTATTTAGCAAAGAGTCAGAAAAAAATAGTAATTCAATTTTCAAAAAGCTTTTGTTGTATTACATGTTTTTGTTTTAATTTTGAAGTCAGCTGTAGAATTTCAGATACAATTCTAAAGAGAGGCCGTGTTACTGTAAGGTTTTGTTGTCATTCTGCTTGATGACTTTGTCCCCAAAATTGTTCTTGAGGCCTGCACTAGTTAGGAATTCAGATGCAGCATTAAAGTAACATACATTGATCATAAACCAGCAAAGAAGGAAAAATCCACTTGTCTTTGTGCCAAGAAAACCCTGCGCAATCTTGTAACACCATCTACTGAAAGCCACTCTGACAGGAGGAATAAATATCTTGATGTACAGCCATGTCTCTACATTCATGTGGATGTAATGTTACATATATTACATTCGTATGGATATACATGTATTATATACTGGAGTAGTTCAAGGGAGGGTTCCTCTGAGAGAGTGCCCTGCCATGAAAGTGAGAGTATCACATTCATATCATAACACCAGTCGGATATAGAGGACTAGAGAGGAGACAGTCAGTAAAACTCTGTATAAAACATTTGCCAAGCGCACATAAATCCCTTGAAGTACAGAAGAAGAGGAATGCTTCCTTCATTTTTTTTCCACTTCACCATGAAAGTAACACAGGGGAAAAAGCCAAGTAGGCTCACATATTATCTATTGCGCTGTTATAAGAACTGATCATGATTCAAATTCTATCATGTACCTGGGTTTTAAAAAGATTACAATTTGTCCCATGAACATCAAGTCAACAGAATTCAGATTTGTCAACAGAATTCAGGTTTGTCAACAGAATTCAGATTTGTCAACAGAATTCAGATTTGTCAACAGAATTCAGATTTGTCAACAGAATTCAGATTTGTCAACAGAATTCAGAAAAATAAAGATTGATTGATTGATTGATTGAATGATCAATCTATAGTTTTACAACCATGACACCAGCACACAGTATGACAGATCCCAAGGCCACCCCTAGTAGGCTCCACAATATCCTGCCATTTAAACTTGTCACTGTCAGTCCTGTGATTTATCTAAGTTCCAATTGGACCCAAGGCTGCCCAGTACACATGTACACATAGGTTTTACTGTAAGTTTACTTATTGCTGCCCAGTATATGACAGTGCCCGAAATACTTTTTTCAGCCAGGTTGTCCAAGTGGCAACCTGAGTCAAAAGCCAGGTTGCGCCAACAACATTTCAGGTTGCCCACTTTTAAGTTGTTACTTTCTTCAAATCAGCTACTTATCCCTTATCTTTTCTTCCAATTATAAGTAACTATGTAATATGTTTTAAGTTATCAAAAAATAAATACAAAAGCTTATACACGTAGGTGGGGGGAAAGCAGTGTTCCAACTGCAGTATTTCAGTGTTCCAACTGCAGTATTTCAGGTTACACTGTGCAACCTGGTTTTAAAATTAAGTTGTGCCAAGCAAAATGAGGTTGCATTTTCAAGTGGGCAAGTGGGTATTTCGAGCCCTGTATGAGCAGGCTTTACTGTAAGATTAGTTATTTTTGCAAGGACTTTGTTTGTTTCTCAGTAGAATGGGAAAGAAGGTCTCCCACTGGGCTGTCTCTAGCATTCATTTTTCTTCTGTTCCATCATTGTTTTGGAGGCCATGTTGTTTCTGTTGTTGGATACATTTTCGTCAGAATGTCTCGCATTTGTGTTTTTCAATCCTATACCTGCACCACCTGGCAGGGTTCTAGCTACTCTCACCTCTCAAATAGAAGTACCCCCTGGAATAAAAGTACCCCCCGGACAAATCTTCAAAATCTAATAAAAGTACCCCCTGGAATAAAAGTACCCCCCGGAAAATTACCAAATTGACATGTAAACTGTGCCCATGCTACTTCAGTCCAAGAGAAGATGATAAGCAGGTAGGCTCTTTTTATTTATTTATGCCTCAGTACCATATCAGTTATTTTTTTATTTTTTTATTTTTTATTACCATATCAGTTAATTGTATAAATAATGAACAGAATAATCCCCATGTTATTGCACATATTTTCTTTATCTGAGTGTCACACCATCAACAAAGGTTAAAATAAAAGTAAAAAAATGACTGAAAATAAAAATTGAAGAAATGAAAAAAGAAGTTTATTTTATAATCATTGTTACAAAATAACATTTTGAAGAAACATTCCAACTTAGAATACCTTATTCACCGCTTGTGCTATTTTCAATGTTGCAGAAACCAAGGTCATGGACACTGCCCCCTATCGAGAAATACCGGTACTGCAGAAAATATATGATTCTCTCGCGCATTACCGCGAGATTCGGCGTGAGTTGATGAATCCAACATGGCGGATCTTTTCGAGCCGATTGAACGCTATGCTTTGTTTTGGAATGATTTTTTCGTTGCTGGAACATTAAAACAAGTTGACTACGGGTGAAAAATAGTGGAAAAGTATTGGTAACTTTTTAATTTGTTTGGTTGGTGGTTAATTTCTGTGTTTTGATAGAGAATTTACGGAAGTAAGCGACTGTGTGTGTAGCATGTGACCTCGATGTTTTCGTCTTCGTTCAGCGCAACATTTCAAGATTTTTGGAAGGTTAAAGATGGTCTAAAACGAAAAGGATATATTTTTTTACGAGTCCAGTACCGAATCACTTGTGTTCCGCTATTTTTGGACCTGAACCGAAACGTTTTTGCAAGTCCAGAACCAGTCCTGCGTACCGGTACGCATCCCTAGTTATGTTTGGGTCATAGCGCTAGCGGCAGGGAAATCCGCGATGCCTCGTCCGAAAAATAGTGAATATTAAGCAAAAATACAGCGGAAATATGGGCAGAAAATACCAAACTTTCAATATTTTTGGGGTCCCTGGTTAGTAAAGAAAGCCCCAATTTGAAAAAAAAATAAACGTACCGTCTAAAATAAGGACGTACCGGGTGGATTTTGAGGCGGAAAAAAATAAACGTACCGGTACGTTTATTTGAGAGGTGAGAGTAGTGCATTTTAGCGTAGTGGCCCACTACTCTAAAATTTGTGACCACTACGCTAAAATAAGGGCCACTACACTAATTTCTAACTAGTGTAGTGGTGCTTTGCTATCATTTGCTTGTTCAACAATGTCTAATCAATGTCTGAATAATAAAAAATGATGATATGCCACTCAAAACTGACCAAAAAATCCTTCAAATTACATGTGATGTTAACAAAGTGCCAAATTTTAACTCTACATTTTCAAAATCTCACCATGAAAGGGCCATGCCAAGACCCCCATTCCACACCAATCTCCTGATTGGTTGCTTCACTACTATGCCATTCCCACTACGCTAAAATGAAATCCTGGCTAGAACCCTGTCTGGTAGATGGAGGGGTGTGTCCCAGATGACTACATGTATAACCTTAACCCTCCCCAAAGTCAGGGCTTTGTGTCTGTGACATTGTGACTCAATGTGAGGGTTAAACGAGCTGGTTTTGTCTGGTGACCCTGTCCCAGAAACTGGGGGGGTTGTCACACGTCCAGCTAACAGCTCCAACAACAATACACGTTCCTCATTCTTCTAAACCACATTGTTTTGTTATAGCTATACTCCTTCTTTCCTAGCACTATTACTGAGTGGAATTCGCTGCCATCAAGTCCAGTAGACGCATTCTCAATAGATACTTGTAGCTTCAAAACAATGTTGTCATCCTGTCAATGCTGTCATGTATGTATTCAAGACTGACAACATTGGACCAGATTGTGGTTTTCTTCCTCTGTCTGTGCATGATTGACTTGTGGATGACCTAATTCTTATGTTTGGACTAAATCTAAAAATCTAAACCAACCCATCCTGGCCAACATACAATAGCTAGACTAGTAGAATGTCTACAAATAACTTCTTTTTTTTCTGAAGAAACAAGTGAAAGTAAAATCAAGTACAAGCTTTCCTCACACCATACATTTCAGCAGAACTGATGACATTTCGTCAGCCAGGTGCCTTTTCTCCTTCCTTCTTCTTCAGATAAGCATAACTTATGGATAAGGATGACCCAGTTTCTCTGTTTGTACCAAACACAAACCAAACCACCAAACCATCATGCAGGGTTTCAGAACAACATTTACTCACACAGCTGAGTTTAGCTGAGTTAAACGTTTAACGTTTCAGTATAACTTTAGGTATAAAATCATGTTACTTCCTTTTTTCTTCAACTCCAATTTAGAAATTAGGCAAAGATAAGAATCTCTTGTGATTGTGAATGACCCCATTTTCTGTGATCAGACCATATGTGAGTTTTCTAACAGACAACCGAGCGCCTTTACGAGTACACATGTATACATATATCTAGAAGGCTTCATAACATTCAAGCGATAATATGTTTCTACTTGCACTGCAGTTGCAGCAGGCACAACTTGCAGATGACCCGACTTCTATGTTTGGACACAGTTTTGCTTTTAGTTTACAGAAAACAAATTGCATCCTGCATTACTTAACAGTCTAAGCCTAGGTACTATCCTATATTTACTTCAAGTACTTGAGCTCTTTGCACCCGCTGCCATAGAAGATTTGGGGGGGGGGGGGTAGGGGGGGTGCAGGGGGTCAGGTAGAAGTAGGAAAGTACCCAGGCTATAATTTAGTATAAAGGTCTTTCATCTACTGAAGCTCCTTGCACTGGTTAATTAGACCAGTGAATAGTAAGGAGCCCAGGTAGAAATAGGATAGTACCGAGGCTATAACAGTCTTTCCTCTTTTTAGAGAAAACAAATAGCAGCCAGCATTATGTAATAGTTTCCTCTGGCTACTTTGATGGAGTCGCCTTGCCTTGATGTATCACAACACTGCATCCTAACGGTTGGCTCAGATTATCATGCATTTCCTCTTCCTTCCACTACTGTAAATCATACAATATTCCGAGTGGTTTTATGTTGACGGTTTGTGTGCTGACCTCTCACCACCAAGACACCACAACACCAACATGTGCTGCATCTTGTTACACTGCAGTTTACATTGATGTCATGTTTTCTTTGACAGCTATTGTTTATTCAGGAGAAGCCCAAATCTGTCTCCTGACCGTTTTACATTGAGGTTATGAGGAAAGAGGGAAGGTTTGACAAAATCTAAATACAGACTTCACGATACACGACCAACCATGAATGAACTGAAAACAAGCCTCCCTCTCTCTAACCTGGAATCCAGTCTACTGCTGGCTGGGCCTACCGTACTTAGTGCAGGCTTTGTACGGGGCCAGGGAAGCTCCCAGCCGCTTAGGTAACCGGCCACACCCGGTAGAATTTTCACGGGGTTAGACTTAGCCCAGTGGGAGTTAATTTGCCAGGGAGTTAATTTGCCCGCCAGCAGTAGACTGGGGAATAGTTAATAGGAACAGTTCTCGGCGCGGCGATCCCCGCGCCGTTTCTAACCAATAGTGTTACGAGAACCCAATCAACTTGCCGCGCCTTGATTGGTGCGCGCAGCACGCGGTAAATCCGCCTTGTCAAACCCTGACATGATTACCATATCAACATGGCCGACTCGGGGGAGCCTGACACACGCGCACGGCTGCTCTGGAAAATGCCTTTTTCCAGGGCTCTGTTGTTGTTTGAAGGGGTCGATAGCTTTAAAGATAAGCAGAAGGAAGTTTTGTGGTTGTTTCTGCATGGAAAGGATGTCATGGCTCTCCTCCTCATTGATCTACCAAGCTGACCCACGGGCCGCGGGACATAACTGTTGACATCACTCGAGTGTCCAGATGGACTGAAGTCCGCGAACTTTCCCACTCTATAGAGACTGTTCTGTCCCCTCTGGTCGCCCTGATCAGAGACCAGGTCAAAGAAGCCAGATGACTTGGGGTATCAGTTGGCGACGCTACTCCCAGTGAGAATTAGAGGCGTGCAGATTGGGAGGTTTCAGCTCGTTTTGAGACGTGGGTCATGACTTGTTGTTGTTCCATATCACTTATTCTCCGTGTAAATGACATTCAACTGGTCTCTCTACGTTGTTTATAAAGTACCATTAGGTTATATCTAAAGAAGAAAAAACACTACATACATCTGTGATTACCTTTCACACAGTCATAGAAAAACGTTGATATTTTGTCTGTCTCCAGATCCATTTCTCTTCATGAATAAAACTTAGTCTTACCAAGGAGTCTTACGTTGCATACAGGAACTTCCAATATCCATTGTTCACGTTCTTTTCTCACATTTCGTTTAAAAAAAAGATGTTATTTAGTCAGTTGTGACATTTATTCTGGCTTACAAGGATCCCAAAACCGCCCGATTGTAGTGTAGATACGAAAGTGATATGATTACATCACGGCAAGCAGGCCATGAATATGTAACAAGGCAGTAGTGGATTCGCCAGCGCATGGCGCGCTCAGGCCAATTGTGCCGTGTGCTGAGGGACTCCCGTGGTGTAGGAAGCCTTATCGCAAATCTGATCTCGAGGAAATTTAAACAAGGATCTCCCCAGTCTACTGCTGGCGGGCAAATTAACTCCCACTAGGCTAAGTCTAACCCCGTGAAAATTCTACCGGGTGTGGCCGGTTACCTAAGCGGCTGGGAGCTTCCCTGGTCCCGTACAAAGCCTGCACTAAGTACGGTAGGCCCAGCCAGCAGTAGACTGGATTCCAGGTTACCCTCTCTCTAATCTATATCCACAAATTGAAGTACCTACAAATTAATCGCCAGTATGTGGGTGCCTGTAAGTGTATAGCCAATGCTGTGGTTGCCAGGATTCCCAGCAATGTTACGTATACCCTGCTGCTGACCCAGTTACACAGCAGGGCTCGAAATTCATTTTTAGGAATAGGTGCACTGGTGCACCCAGCTTAAAAAATTAGGTGCACCAAAAAAGTTTTGGGTGCACCACTTATATTTAAGTAGAATGCCAGAAAAAAAATAATAACAATACCTAGAACTTTGCAAGCTATCAAATTCTTATGACAGACATTTTTATTGTCTGTCTAACACTTAGATGTCAAGAATATGATGTATACTGGTATACTTGATATCTTTACATACATAAACCTCAGAAAATATTTGGGTGCACCCTGTGCACTCCAATTTTGGGTGCACCTGGGTGCACAAACACCCAGTATTTCGAGCCCTGCACAGGGATGAATCAACTGTGATAACCTCAGTCTAGACACAAGCGTCAAAACCTTTCAGTCTCATAGGTACAGGGGGACTGTCCGAGGGTTACATAAACACTCACACACGTGAGATTGCGTGGCGTAACCGGCAGCACGTTGATCTCAGGCCCAAGACAAGAGGTACTAGGTCCTGAGTTCGAACCCTGCCGTGTCACTGATCTTGTGCCCTTGAGAAAGACACTTTAAGTTTACATTACTAGTACTTTCCCCACTTCACTCTGGTTAAAATGAGTACCTAGCTTCGGCTATACGCTAGGGACGTCCCTCAGATAGGACATTACATAAAGACCGTGCCATAATGATCAGCATAATGATCGTGGGCACTAAAGAAATAAAGGAAGAAAGAACGAAAGAGAGCTCCTACAACAGTGAACCCATACGACAGCCCGACTTATCCACCATAAAAGTTTATCAGAACAGATGAACCCTGATTGGCCTGAACATAATTTTCTGAAAGCTGACAGGTTCTTCATTTCACACTTTATGTAGATGTGAAGAGAGCCGCAATAGATACTTTTATGTCTGCCCTTCACCCTTGCAAGGTCAGATAACTGATATTGAACTGATGAGAAATTTGATTATGCAGCCATCCTAACTAGAATTAGTAACAATCCATATGACTCTGCTCTCTGACATGGTAACTGTTAAACATCTCAATTAATTTGTAATTTTTTTACTGAAAACTACAAGTTAGTACAACACTTATTATTGTACTAGTTGTAGATACAGATGCTTGGTTTTCTTAAAATTTTGCTTCAAAAAATACTTCACTGTGACACAAACACGGGCATAGTAAAATTGTTCTATAGATTATACCTACAGGTAATACAGTCATTTGTACAAATATGGCAATTTCAACCCCTTTCATTTTTTTTTTGTCAATTTCATTAAAAAATATCACATTTCTCCACAAACTATCCCCGAGCCTTGTTCAATGTTAGTAACTACATTTCCGAGTGAACACTGTGCAACATTGCGCAATGCACGGTTTATATCATCATCAAGTTGATATACTCATGAAATCATAAACAGGAAGTAGAGTTATTCATTGAAACGTCACTTTCACCTGACTTTCACCGCGTCTGCGCTTTAACTGTTCAGAAACCACGTTTCCTCTTCGCGGATAATTCTGTAGTTCCGTCAGGTTATTTTACAGGTTTGCGGGTTCGGCAGGCTATTTTATTTTACAGGTGTGTTTATGGAGATAACCACTCCGGACGCGCGCCGAATATTGAGCTGTTCAAACATCATTTTTGTGTGGCCAAGAGACGGGTTCATCTGTGGTGCAGTCAGTCTGGACGACACTTCGACCTAAACAACACTTGTGGGAACTACACACCAACAACAACCGACGCTACAAGCTGTTCTGTGTTAAACCTAGGCCAGATAATGAGGAAGAGAGGGACAGACTCGCCAGCTGGATGTTGATTATGTGGTCAGACCGCAACATTTCCGACAAGTTAACCTGAAAATAAAATCATCCTGAGGACAAGACCCGACAGGTCAGACTAAACTGACCCGCGTTTTTCCACCCTCGTACGGAGAAAATCCGCACACCAGAGACCTTATTATGTTTAGTATCTTTCTAGGGGATCTTACAACCTACCACTGGAAGTAGGCAAAGCGCCGATTTGGGTTAAAATAAGGCAGAAATGGTGAAAAGTCTCCACCCACCTCCAAACATCCGTGGCTCAGTCCGCCATTTTAGTTTCCAGCCTCGGTCTGGTGCAGAGTAAACAACCAGGACCCCACAGGTCACTGACCTGATACCTGATGAGGACAAATCAACCTGCCGGTCAAACAGGACCCCACAGGTAGCCAACTTTTTACCTGGTGAATAGAACTTTCATCAGGTAGAAAGTTCGGGGAGAAGGTCATTGGACACCTGAGGAGCCAGGAAACTTCACAGCACCAGTTCCTGGGTCGTTGTACCCCAACAAAAGGAGGGTTAAGTTGCCCAATGCATATCCAGATCCAGAATGCTTGTTTTCTGTTTACGGATTTCGCAATGGCCTATTTAATATTTTTGTTCCGTCTGCTGACCGTCAAACACCCTCGTTTTAGCCGCCAACATAAAACCACTGCGAACACTCAATTTTTCCTACCGCGAAATTAAATTTCCGTGAGCATTTACCGTTTTACAGTACATTTTGTATAAGCCTTCTTGCAGGCTAGCTAAGAGTCGCCGGGATTTTGAAAGTTAAGAGATGAATTCGAAAAGGGCGTTTGGTAGAATTCTTATTTTTTATATATATCTATCGGTGTGTATACAAGTATGCGCGTGTATTTGTATGCGTGCGCTATTCCTGTGATTAAACGGAAGAATAAGTGTGTGTGTATTCATCGTATAATATTGATGATTGAGCTGTATGTAATAGTTTAGATATTTCGTTAAAACTGTGCATATCATTCCTGTGTTGAAAAAAAAATAAAGAAATAGCCGTTTCTTTTTAGGTACTTATCGTCATATTTCTTTTTCAGTTCGACTAGCCTAACGATATGGCGTTGAGATATTATCGAATAATAGTATCCGCTCCAGAGTCCAGTCCTATCTATTATCGGAAACCTGTCGCAGTAACGTTTTTGGTTCCAGTCGCTGGCTGCAAGAAGAGAAATCCCGCCATATCAGATATTGTCTGTCACATAAGAAATAAATCAGAGCCTTAAAGTGACAAAAATCCGCTCCTAAACCGTGCATCAGGCGGCAGTGGTGGCTCCTTGTCTGGGCCAACCCGATGATTGACAGCTGCGCTGCACGGCAAGACGGTAGAGACAGCCTCGACCTTCAAAATGCACAGTACTCCCCAAGCAGAGGTTGACGGGAAAATCGTGACATTTATCTTATATGCTGTCTTTTTTTCTGAAAAGGCGGCATATAAGAAAAACCTCTGCTATGAGAGTACTTAAAAAGGCTTTCCGTGCGTCACTTACAGACGGTTTTGGCTCCCGACGTAGATTACGTGACAAGCCAAATAAACCCGCCAAAACTGGGAAAGTCAAGGACGGCACGTCTGAAGCTATGATGACTTTTACGTTTATTAACTCTGGCGTTGCAGAAAACCTTGACATGTGATCAAAAGACTTTCGTGCGTCAGTGTGTGTACGTACGTTTCGTTTACGTTACAGGCCAAATAAACCCATCTTAATGATCTATTACAGTTTCAAACGTGCTGTGCTTGTTACAATCGGGCTAAATACTGTAGCAATTACTCAAGCAACTGGATATGATTTTGAAAATGTTTACCTCATTTGCATACCAAATCATAGTTAGGATATAAGTTCTTAGCCTGGTATCCAGCCGTATTCATGATAGCCCCCGAGTCTCTTCTGTCTTCTCCAAAAATACGTCTTTGCGGAGAGGACAGAATTCAAGGGACTCGAGAGCTATCATGAGTACGGCTGGATTCCAGGCTAACAAGTTCTCCACTCTTCAGTGTCACTGACGAAGATAACGGATGTTGTCTAAAACGTCTAATTGTATCTAATAAATATCTAGTTGCTTGAACGCTTTAGTTTGCTATTTGGCGTATCTTATTGTCTGGATGTCTAACCTTCATCGACTTATCTGAAAAAGCTTTCGCAACTTTATTTTCTTCCTTATTTTTATTTCTATCATAACAAAACCATAGAGAGCCATCTGAGTGCGTAGCGTTTCAACATGTACACGTGCGTAACGGTGAGGTCTGGAACACAATTTAACTCTCTAAGTAAGACTAATTAGCGGTCATAATGTCCCCATCAACCTGTGAAAGCAAACTTTATTTCAAACAATTGAGGAACCACAAAGCAAGACTAAGTGATCAACCACAATGTAAAACAAGACAACAACCACGCCAACGTAATCAATACTGTACAAACAGTAGACAAAGGCTGTTTACAATGTGCTCCGATCCGCTGGGGAATATTGTAGGATAGTGAATCAAGGAATAGGTGCAGTACAATGATAAACTTTCTTCCAACACAGATGGAATGCTCGGATAAATTTTCAACGACCACTGCTGCCTACTAGTACTTCATGATCAGGATCCTGATGACTAATCACTTCAGAACGTAAACTCGTGAAAAAGGACACAGTGTGTCTACCTTAGTGTTGGAAGAAAGTTTAGCATTGTCCATGTAGGCTATATTTACTACCAACACAGATGAGCAATGCTAGGCTTTCTTCCAACACAAAGGAATACATGGCTAAAATTTTCAACGACCACTGCCGCCTACTTCACTGATGACCAATGACTTCAGAATATAACTCGTGAAAAAGGACACAGTGTGTCTACCTTAGTGTTGGAAGAAAGTTTAGCATGTCCATGTAGGCTATATTTACTACCAACACACATGAGCTTCCATGATAAGGAATAGATGTGTTGATGTCGAGTTGGGCCGTCTCCCAGATTTCAGATCAATTCTTGGCACATTGGCGCACCACAGCCGCGCGTGTGCTCATTAATATGTTACAGACAAACTAATCATTAGACAATAGATTAGTCTAGAGGCCTGGGCGTCACACCGCCGTCAGGGGAGGGAAGTCATGTCAGATATTGTACTCTACAAGCAGAAGTTAGGCTCCGGCTGTTTCAAAGTCGACGTTTTTTAGTCGTATACATCGGGCTTTCTATTTTGTATTGTATGTTGTATTGTCAAAACGTAACCTCTGCCGGGACACAATGTTTTGACAATAGATCTATACACTGAGATATTAGTGGTGCGTACCTAAAATCATATTCAGATTCAGGTCCGGATTCAGGTCCAGCAGTTCAGGTTCAGGTCCGGACTTTAAGGATATTATGTGCACTAGAATTTTTTTGTTGAGGGGGAGGGGGATGGTGCTTATAAAATTGCATGTTAGCATGAATTGACATGCAATGTGAAAAATAAATGTAAATTATATTCAGCCATTGTAAACACTAAATGTTTTTTGTCTTTTTCCAGTGGAAATTTCACTGTCTTATTATGGAAGGTTTTAGGTGGTTTAGGACAAAAATGGAAATATAAGTGACAGATTGCTTTTTGCAAGTCCGGACTTGGCTCCGGACATTTAGTTGTTTTTTTTTACTTGGACCTAAACATTTTTAGGTCCAATTCCAAGTCCAGGCTTTAGGTACGCACCACTGCAAGATACAATGCAAAATCGAAAGCCCGATAAAAACGACTAAAACGTCAAAAAACAGCCGGAGCCTAACCTCCGCTTGGAGAGTAAGAATATTGGTCAGAGGACAGACCCCTGGACAGAGCATCAGCTAAACCCTAACGTTATAACATTACGCTACAGTGACACAGCGTTACTTTCTCTTCAAAACTTTGTAATATCCGCAAAATGTTTTTAAAAGATAGTCTAAAATGATATTTATTTCTCCAGTGGGATTTTATCAAAACCTTGCTGTATGCAAAGTCTGTAAACGATTTTCTATTATACTAGTACTACTAGTGGAAGTCTCTTGCGAACAGTCTTACCGCCCCTACGGCTTCCTGAGCTACGGGACTGATGGATGGATGGACTAGTACAGGACCTGCCTTGGACAGAGCTTACCGCTTACCGCTTACCGCAGAAAGGTGCTAATCCTAGCAATTTGGCCTTGTACTGCAGCTCACGTTCAAATGGGACCAAGTGACAATGAGTGAAGTTGTGTCCAGCTTTTTTTTAAATAACAAAACCTCTATCTACTGCAAATGTGAAGTTGTTCTATCAGTAGTTGTAAAGAATGTAACGTTATATACTTCTTAGATACGAAATTTGTGTCCATCTTTGGCGTGGAATAACTAGGTTTCGATTTCATTTTACCCCCCCCCCCTTTTTGCCTGGTGGTACAGCCCAACATGGCGGCTTGCGGTCGGACCTGTCCTGTTTTCGTGCTGATTTTGACCGTTTTCTGCGTTTTCCTAGGAGTTCAGGGCGAGAGAAGTCTGCAGTTCGTCAGCCTGGTAAGTTTTGCACGATCTTACGAAGAATTTTTGCACAGTTTTGGCGGTAACGTACTAGGATTGCTACAAACAAGTACCACGCCGAGTTACTCAGCGTCTTCTGACGTTGTGATAACTGATATACTTTGTTATACAGGAAAATATCATGTTTACGTCATGAAACGTGGCTTAAGTTGTACTTCTCAGCTGCACCATGTCTTTTCTTCCACTCGGATACCGAAGAACTGACTCTGTGGGTTGACTGCTTCAATATCGAAGTTATACTTATAGAACCCAAAGTTGCAAACATCATTTTCCGGATGAGCTATGCTATTATGATATTTTTATATGATAGGTATGGAGCTTGGACTAATGAGATTCTATCAAACCCTCCTCCAACTCCATCGACTGCGTTTTCTGCTCTGCTCTTGACAAGTTTGATAGATCAGGAAACTTTTTTTCTAGTAATGACTCTCTAAATTTTTGATAAGATCAATGTGACATCATATTTTCATGGCAAGAAAAGTGACTGATAATGATACTGCTGAGACCTGGCCATGACTTCTGACCTCTGCCATGTTTGTTTACAGGTGTATCGCCATGGAGACCGGTCGCCAGTTTTAGCCTTTCCCAACGACAAAAACACGGAGGACACCTGGCCACAGGGCTTCGGACAACTCTCACAGGTGCGCTTTTTTAGCCTGGTATCCAGCTCCCAAGTCTATTCTGTCCTTTCTGCAAATACCTTTGATACCATCCTCGGAAACGCCTGTAGCTCCCGATCTTCACACTTGCAGAGTGTACTTCTTGCTGTCCCACAGTTCACAACTTTGGGAAATACCATGTGTTTAATACAACTTACGCTTTTTGCCTGTTTCTTTGTGTATTTTTTCATCATCTCAATTTCATACATGACCTTGACTTGTGACCTCTGCTCTGCCTCACCTTGACCCCTATGACATATGACCTTTACAGGAGGGGATGCGTCAGCACCATAATTTGGGGACGTTCCTGAGAAACAGATACGTCACACCAGGTTTCCTCAACGCCTCCTACAGCCGATATCAGGTAGGCATGCACTGCAAGGTTAAACGGCCAATCACAGATTAGGAAAGCTGCTTACTAATCTGAGTAGCCAATCAGATCCTGTGGTTCAGGGACCAATCACAGCTCAGAAAGGCTTCTCAATAACCAATGGATCATAATTTGCCATCAACATCTGCTTGGAGAGTATTCGTATCAAAAAGTCTGGTTTATTTAGTTATTCAAAACAACACAAAAGCAGACATGCATGCAGACCAACCTAGTTCTTACCCCCAGCGTTCTCTCCACCACAAACGATCACACATTTAGCTAGCCTCTGAGGCATCGCCAATAAGAGTTAACAACCAATCACAGGCTAGGAAAGCTTGTCGGCAGCCAATCAGGGCTTGTAGTACTAGTAGGAGGACCAATCACAGTTTAGAAAAGTTTGTTGTTAGCAAATCAGGGCCATACAGACTAACTAACAGTGTCTCCCCTTACTGAATGCAGCTGTTACCCCCAGTATTCTCCCTCCCCACAGATCCAGGTATGGAGCACAGACGTAGACATGAATGCAGCTGTTACCCCCAGTGTTCTCCCTCCCCACAGATCCAGGTTTGGAGCACAGACGTAGACATGAATGTGGCTGTTACCCCCAGTGTTCTCCCTCCCCCACAGATCCAGGTTTGGAGCACAGACGTAGACATGAATGCAGCTGTTACACCCAGTGTTCTCCCTCCCCCACAGATCCAGGTTTGGAGCACAGACGTAGACATGAATGTGGCTGTTACCCCCAGTGTTCTCCCTCCCCCACAGATCCAGGTTTGGAGCACAGACGTAGACATGAATGCAGCTGTTACCCCCAGTGTTCTCCCTCCCCACAGATCCAGGTGTGGAGTACAGACGTAGACATGAATGTGGCTGTTACCCCCAGTGTTCTCCCCCCCCACAGATCCAGGTTTGGAGCACAGACGTAGACCGGACTCTGATGAGTGCCCAGGCTGATCTGTCTGGTTTGTACCCTCCCTCTGGAGACCAGGTCTGGAACCCCGACATCGCCTGGCAACCGATCCCTGTACACACCAGGCCTGTAGGGGAGGATGTGGTGAGGCACTTTGTTTGTTTGTTTGTGATCACCTAGCAACCGATTCCTGTCCGCACCAGGCCTGTACAGGAGGACGTGGTGAGGCACTTTGTTTGTTTGTGATCCCATGGCAACCGATCCCTGTACACACCAGGCCTGTACTGGAGGATGTGGTGAGGCAACGTTGTTTGTTTGTTTGTTTGTGATTGCCCGGCAACCCATCCCAGTCCACACCAGGCCTGTACAGGAGGATGTGGCAAGACACTTTGTTTGTTTGTTTGTTTGTTTGTGATCCCCTGGCAACCCATCCTGGTGCACATCAGCCCTGTACTGGAAGATGTGGTGAGGCACTTTGTTTGTTTGTTTGTTTATGACCCTTGGTATCCCATCCCGGTGCACACCAGGCCTGTACAGGAGGATGTGGTGAGGCACCTTGTTTGTTTGTTTGTTTTCTTTAAATTTACCTCTATAGGTAACTTAGTAACCAGCTGTATACGGAGTGAAATATTATTGGGGGATGTCTGAGTGTCTGTGTTTCCAGCAATTCTCTGCACACACAATGCAACATATACTGTACATGCCCGCACAGTGCTGCTATGTTTGCCTGTGGTTACTAAGCAGGATGGGTAAGGGTGTGAAGTCTGCCGTGCCTTGCTGCAGTAGTGTCTAGTTCATACATACATTTGTAATTGTTTGCTGTAATTTCCTCTCCCCAGTTGTTGCGCCCAATGGACGTCCCGTGTCCAAAGTACTCCAAACTCACAGAGGAGTTCAAACTGACGGATCCGGAGCTGAAGAAACTGGAGGAAGACAACAAGGTCAGATTTTTGTCTCAGCTGTTTTTGTATCAGTGGTGTTCAAGGACTGCTAAACCGAAGACGCCTAACGGCTTAAGTCTTTTGGCCGAACGGTTTGCACGTTCGATTTGTGATGACCCGGGTTCGATCCCAGGTATTGGCCTGTTGTTTCTTTCTGTTCTTACTCGCCCCTCTGAATTCTTACATTTTGTTCCCTCTAAAGAATGTTTAATCTTTTGAGTTTGATGAAGTGTTGTGGAATGTTGAAGAATAAACAAACAAACAACCATGTACCAACAGAGATAAACTTGCATGCAAATACGAGTTAATTGTTCTCAATTTAATTTGATGAAGCACAAGTATGCTGTCAGACCTGTATAGCTATAAGTAACCCAGCTCTACATAAGGACTTTTTGGTGGTGCCTTACATAATTTTCCCCATTGACACAAGCATTAACAGGGCTCGAAATAGTGGTTAGTGCAGGTAAAATTGGAGCTGTGCAGGTATTTGTGATATCTACCTGTACCTTACCTGCACTGGTTCATGTACTGGGTATATGCAGGTTAGTGCAGGTAAAATTGGAGCTGTGCAGGTATTTCTGGTGTCTACCTGCACCTAACCTGCACTGGTCCATGTACTGGGTATATACAGGTTAGTGCAGGTAAAATTGGAGCTGTGCAGGTATTTCTGGTGTCTACCTGCACCTTACCTGCACTGGTCCATGTACTGGGTATATACAGGTTAGTGCAGGTAAAATTGGAGTTGTGTAGGTATTTCTGGTGTCTACCTGCACCTAACCTGCACTGGTCCATGTACTGGGTATATGCAGGGTAGTGCAGGTAAAATTGGAGCTGTGCAGGTATTTCTGGTGTCTACCTGCACGTTACCTGCACTGGTTCATGTACTGGGTATATACAGGTTAGTGCAGGTAAAATTGGAGCTGTGTAGGTATTTCTGTTGTCTACCTGCACCTAACCTGCACTGGTCCATGTACTGGGTATATGCAGGGTAGTGCAGGTAAAATTGGAGCTGTGCAGGTATTTCTGGTGTCTACCTGCACCTTACCTGCACTGGTTCATGTACTGGGTATATACAGGTTAGTGCAGGTGAAATTGGAGTTGTGTAGGTATTTCTGTTGTCTACCTGCACCTAACCTGCACTGGTCCATGTACTGGGTTTTATACATATCCTATGATGTAGGTGTATATGGATTGTTATTGGCTGCATTGACTGTTACCATCTATGTTCAAGTATAAAAGAAAAAAATATAGCAATGGTTCCTAAACAATTTAGTACAATCCAAACTTCCTAAATTTAGAGTGGTGCAGGTAAATTTTGTCTGGTGTTACTTGCACCAGTGCAGGTATGCAGAAAAAAGTATTTCGAGTCCTGATTAAGAATCCTGTCTATAATGAGTACCTAGCTTCGGCTAGGGCCGTCCCTCGGACAGGACGTTAAATGGAGGTCCCGTGTCTGGGGAGAGCCATACCCCAGGCACGTTAAAGAACGACGATGGTGCGGTGTGAGTGGTCCAAAACCTACAGTACTTTGGCCGCACCTGGGGCAATTACTGTCGTATTGAGGTAACCTGAGTGGTGCCGAATGGCAGCTCGCTCCAGACACTTGCGACAGTCATATTGAGGTCGCCTGAGTGGCGTCGAATGGCAGCTCGCTCCAGACCCTTGCGATTTAGCCCCGCCCATTGTAAGCTCCTCGCAATTCAGCCCCTGGCTGCAAAGAGTGAGTAGTCGGCCCACCCAATAATAATAATAATAATAATAATATAGTGACCACCTGTCCACATAGACCAGATTTCATCGGTTCCCTGAGTGGTCCTATTGGGCAGTAGGGCTGTGTGCCTAAATACCCGTACCTGTACCGTACCTTAAAAATTGTTTAGGTACAGGTCCGGACCTAAACATCTGTGTACCTGTACCTGAACTAACTAAAGCACTATTGAACACCACTTTTTGAGACTAAAGATAAGTAAATTCCAAATCAAAGATGACAATTGTGCAGTTGAAAATTAATAAAACTTTATTTTGAGGTACAAATATCTAAATCCTCATACAAAGATGACAATTTCTCATTAAAAAAGACAGTCTGCTACCTTTATAACTGATAGAGCAGATAATTGATTAAAATTGTTCAGGTACAGGTGCAGGTCCGGACCTGTACGTAAACCAGAATACCTGTACCTGTACCTACAATTTCTTTAGGTACACAGCTCTATAAGGCAGGTTTGATTGTGTCATCATGTATTTGCTGGTGTGACCCTCTTCTTCCCTCGTCCTTGGCAGGTACCTGTTGTCATGATTGACAGGTGTCAAGAACTTTGATTGACAGGTGTCCAGAGATGTGATTGACAGGTGCTAGCAGATATGATTGATCTCCTCAGGAGTTTCTGGAGAAGCTGTTTGAGCAGGCTGGCTGGCAGCAGGCAGAGCTGGAGAAGGTGGGCCGGCTCAGGACGGCTGACGTCACGCTCGACGCTTTACTTGCCGAGGTGAGGTCCGCACAGATTGCTGCTTGACCTTCAGGTCGCTGCTTGACCTTCTCTGTCTTTCCTTCTGCGCAGATGCTGCTTGAGAACCTGACACGCTGGGCAGGTTGGGACACGCCGCAGCACGTCATGGATGTCTGGCAAACTGCTGACCCCCTGCACTGTGAGGTAACAACCAATCACGGCTGGGAAAAGCCCGTCACTGTCCAATCAGGGCTTAGATAAGCTTGTTGTTAGCCAATCGGGACTTGTATTAGAAGGACCAATCATGGCTTGGAAAAGCCTGTCACTATCCAATCAGGGCTTAGAGATACTTGTTGGTATGGTAGCCAATCAGGACTTGTGTTAGAAGGACCAATCGTGGCTTAGATAAGCTTGTTGTTAGCCAATCGGGACTTGTGTTAGAAGGACCAATTATGGATTAGATAAGCTTGTTGTTAGCCAATCAGGACTTGCGTTATAGACCAATTATGGATGTTGGTAGACAATCTGATTGATCTGTCTTTTAAGCCAATCAAAATTGAGTAGTCAGAGATGTTCAGGGCAGCCAGCCTGGCCAATCAGAGATGTTCAGGGCAGCCAGCCTGGCCAATCAGAGATGTTCAGGGCAGCCAGCCTGGCCAATCAGAGATGTTCAGGGCAGCCAGCCTGGCCAATCAGAGATGTTCAGGGCAGCCAGCCTGGCCAATCAGAGATGTTCAGGGCAGCCAGCCTGGCCAATCAGAGATGTTCAGGGCAGCCAGCCTGGCCAATCAGAGATGTTCAGGGCAGCCAGCCTGGCCAATCAGAGATGTTCAGGGCAGCCAGCCTGGCCAATCAGAGATGTTCAGGGCAGCCAGCCTGGCCAATCAGAGATGTTCAGGGCAGCCAGCCTGGCCAATCAGAGATGTTCAGGGCAGCCAGCCAGGCCAATCAGAATGTTGCAGTCATGGTCTGCTGCTTTCCATCTTGCTTGCTTCTGCTGTTTGGGGGAAAACATTTTTTGGTCATTTTGCAAAACGCTGCTAACTGTGTCTACTTGTGCTGTGTGTGTTATAGTGATTGGTAAATATTGGTAAAGTTAGTCTTCATTAATACACTGGGAAAATGTAATGACACTTTGCATTCACCTGTTATGATACATCACTGCAAAGTAGTGTCAAAATGTCTGTAAAAATAATGATAGAAAATACCATGATGTTCATTTATTCTCTAAATGTTTAACTTAGTCTATTTGATTTAACATGCAAAGCTTGACTCACTGTATTGCTTTACATACGAGTCAAATCAGTCTCCGACTCTTTCCAGCTGAGTTGTTTATTTGTTTGTTTGTTTACCAGAAAGCCCACAACAGGACACTGCCCGCCTGGGGGACCCCCGAGGTGTACGCGAGGTTACAGAAGCTCTCGACCTTCGGGATGTTCGCTCTGTTCAGCGGGAAGGAGCGCAGCCGACTGACCGGAGGTACGGCAGGGTTACTGTAAATCTGGGAATGTTTGTGTTGTTGTTGTTGTTTTCCCAGGGAGCTTGTCGCTGAAAAATCATGACACTGCAAATATTGATTTACGCAATTGCATAACTACTGGACTACTATTTCAACCAAAACTAAAGACACCTCAAAAAACAAATAAAAAATTTTGTGAGAATAGATGAATTTAAATCAGATTGTTCATCATGTTCTTTAGTTCTTTATTGAACTTAATTAGGGAATACAATACAGGTGATATATCCCTAGCATTGCACAGTTGTAGAATGTGCAATGTATTATGGACACTTGGAGAAAAAGAAGGAAATAAGCGGTGGAGAAAACCGAGGGTAATTTTCTTGAAGTGTAAGGAAAAATAATATGGACGAGATTTTCTATTGCTTATTTACAAGTTAATGACTAACACATCTGCTGTTTTGTAGGAACCCTATTGGGAGCGATGGTTCACAACATGACTCAGGCGAAGGACGGGACGCTGCCGGACAGCAGACTACGGCTCATCATGTACTCTGCTGTGAGTTACTACATATTGTTATCCTGAAGTAAAGCTGAATTGTGATTTCCAACACAAAAGTTGGACCTAACACTGTCTTTTGACCTAGTTTTTGTCATGAATGAGCAATCTACTGTTTCTGTGACATCCGTCTCTGAGGGATGATTGAAAGGCCCTGATGTAGATGGCTTCTCTTTGGTTTACTTAATATTGCTGTGTAAGTTCCTCACAATTCAGCCGCTGGCTGCCAAGAGGGAGTAGTCAGCCCTCCCAATAACAATAACAACTTAGGATAGATATAGGTGAGTTTGTGATGATATAAAAGGAAATATGTAACACTATATATTAACATGGGAATTTCGCCCTCTGCCCCCAGCACGACACCACGCTGGCCGGTCTGCACTCCGCCATGGGGACCGTTAACGACCTTCAGCCGCCCTACGCCTCCTGCATCATGGTGGAGCTGTACAGGGAGGATTCTGGGTAGGTATCCCATCATCCTCTGGTGTTATGGTGGAGCTGTACAGGGATATCCCATCATCCTCTGGTGTCATGCAGAAGTAGTGCAGCTCTCTTGATCACAAAACAGTAAAATTTGTATCAGAAGATTGAAGTCCTCAACATGCATTAACGCTCTCTGGGGGTCACCAGAGCTAACTGAAGATAAAACATCCTGAAGAGAGATTGATATATTGATTACCCCCTGTAGAGATCACACAGTGGAGGTGTGGTACAGAAACGACAGCTCGGTCCCCCCGTACCAGCTGACCGTGCCCGGTTGCCCTGACCCCTGCACGTACCAGCAGTTCCTGAACGCCACGAAAGACGCCATTCCCGCCGACCGGCCGAAGGAGTGTCAGCTAGGCATCACCGACATCTGGACCATACGTGAGTCATAGTCATTGCTGTAAATAGTTCATACAACACGAAGTACTGTAAATGCATTTAAGTTCGTGGGGATTTAATTCGCGGTACCCGGAAAAAGGACTTTTCGCAGTGGTTTTAATTTCGCGGTAGCACCATGCACTGTAGTACTTTAATGCCCTGGAAAAATGTTCGGGGCGGTTTTAAATTCGCGGTGAAATGGCCACCGCAAAAACCACGAACATAAATCCACAGCGAACATTTCTGCATTTACAGTATCCCGATATTCCTTGCCTAAGACACTTTGAGTTAGCTTTGGTACTTAAATTTAGATGATATTCGAGGGAGTTTTGCTGTAAACATTTCATTTCTATGGCAACACTGAACCCTCCGTTACTTCTTGCTTGATAGTTAGGTGTACTTGTATTGAATTGTTCTGCCAGCTGATTCTAGTGACGCTGAAGAAGAGTGATGGATGTCACTCAAAATGTCTGGAAGTAAATATCCATCTTAATCCAGTTGTAGAGATTGAATTGTATTTGAATATTGTTTACCTGGATGTCTAACCTTCATAAACATATCCTTGCCTGCACTTTGAGCTTGATACCTAATTCAGATGATATTCAAGGGATTTTTGCTATAAACAGTTCATTTCCATGGCAACACTGAATATCCCTATATTCCTTGCCTGAGGTATATTCAAGGGATTTATTGTGTCATTTAATGTGTCATTTCCATGGCAACCCTGACCCTCCCGATGCTCCCTGCCCCACAGAGGTGACCGCGGGGGTTGCGGCCGGAGCGTTCATCGTCCTGTTGATTGGGGCGGTTGTGCTGTTTAGCTGTGTGCGCCGGTACAGGCAGCGCAACCAGGGGAATTATTGTATAAACATGTCTTTACCATGGCAACACTGAATATCCTGATGTTTATTTCCCTGCAGAGGTGATAGCGGGGGTGGCGGCCGGTGCGTTCATCGTCCTGTTGATCGGAATCGTGGTGCTGGTTGGCTGTGTGCAGTGGTACAGGCAGCGCAACCAGGGGAATTATTGTGTAAATGTGTCTTTACCATGGCAACACTGAATATCCTGATATTTATTGCCCCACAGAGGTAATCGCGGGGGTGGCGACCGGATCGTTCATCGTCCTGTTGATCGGGGCGGTTGTGCTGTTTAGCTGCGTACGCCGGTATAGGCGGCGCGACCAAGGGAATTATTGTGTAAATGTGTCTTTACCATGGCAACACTGAATATCCTGATGTTTATTGCCCCACAGAGGTGATCGCGGGGGTGGCGGCTGGAGCGTTCATCGTCCTGTTGATCGGAATCGTAGTGCTGGTTGGCTGTGTGCGCCGGTACAGGCGGTGCGACCAGTGGAATCATTGTTTAAATGTGCCTTTACCATGGCAACACTGAACATCCTGATGTTTATTGCCCCGCAGAGGTGATAGTGGGGGTTGCAGCCGGAGCTTTCATTGTCCTGTTGATTGGGGCGGTGGTGCTGGTAAGCTACGTGCGCCGGTACAGGCGGCGGGACCAATGGAATTATTGTGTAAATGTGTCGTTACCATGGCAACACTGAATATCCTGATGTTTATTTCCTTACAGAGGTGATAGCAGGGGTTGCAGCCGGAGCATTCATCGTCCTGTTGATCGGAATCGTGGTGCTGGTTGGCTGTGTGCGCCGGTACAGGCGGCGCGACCAGTACCTACGAGACTGGGGCTCCAGCGAAACCATCTGACTCATGGACATTGACAGGGAAGACCTTGAGGACGTCTTGTTTGAGGCTAGACCTGCCGAAACAGAAACAGACGGGACCGAGGATGTCAGGGTTTGATGCTAACATCTAATCATTGTAGAGAATTCTCCCATTGTCACAAGCATTAACCTGTCTATAGTGACCGAGGATGTCAGGGTTTGAGGCTAACCTATAACTTCTACTGTAAGAACCATCCTATAATCAGTGTGGCCCTTTTTAGATAATTTTTTCATTGTCACAAGCATGAAGAACAACTTTATAGTAACCACCCTGGAGTGTCCTGTTTGAGGCTAAACCTGCCGAAACAGAAACAGACGGGACCGAGGATGTCAGGGTTTGAGGCTAAGATACAACTTCTACATAAGAACCACCTAATCAATCTTCTCCCTTTTAGATAATTCTCCTATTGTAACAAGTATTTAGAATGTGTATAGTGACCACATTGAGATGTCCTTTTTGAGGATAGACCTGCCAAAACAGAAACAGACGGGACCGAGGATATCAGGGTTTGAGGCTAAGATACAACTTCTACATATTAAAGAACCACCAAATCAATCTTCTCCCTTTTAGATAATTCTCCTATTGTAACAAGCATTTAGAATGTGTATAGTGACCACATTGGGATGTCCTGTTTGAGACTAAACCTGCCGAAACAGAACCAGATGGGACCGAGGACGGCAGGGTTTAAGGCTAACCTAGACTATGTGGTCACTTTTTGATGGTCCCTTAGCTACTACATGTACAAGCACTACATGTGTAAGTAGCCTGAGTACCATTCTCTGTAATGACCGCTGGCTCAATACTTTCGGTAATCACGGTGGGATTGAGCCAGCGGTAACTACGGAGGGTGGTACTTAGGCTAAGCGCTTAGAATCCTAACTATAAAGTTCATCTGTGTTGGTAGAAGTCATTCTGAATCAGAGTTAAACTGTTATTTCTATCGAACACAAGAAATTGGACTTACTCAAAATTTTCAACTGAGGGCAGCTTTTAAGTCAGGTGGAAACAATAATGCATCAGGAATGTAGTAAAACTTCAGCATCAAGTTTGGATAGAGGCGTTTGCTGTTGTGTATTGGTTGCTATGTCATATTTCAGTTGATATGTAGTATTCTGGTTGCCATGGTAACAATAGTGCCTAGCTGATAATTTGCCACAGATGAAGCTGTATGATACAGAGTTTATATGTAAGGGTTGCCATATTTTGTAATGTGCTATTGTATAATAGGCTTTTTATTGAAGAATCTCCTGGCGGCCATGTTGGTGGGTTATCATATTAAGCAGCAACTTGTTGGCATGTTTTGTAATCCAACATGACACAGATGAGTTCAGATTAAAAATCTATGTTGTTTAGTTTTAGTTTAGTATGTTGTTCGGTAAGGAATGTTGCACCACAATCATTATATGAAGTAAAATTAGCCATATACATCATGTACCAGAATATCTGTTATCTGTTAGTAATAGATAGTTTTGAAGAGAAAAACAATCTTTACCACTGCCTTGTTGTGGGAAAATTAACAAGAGATTCCAAATCAACTCAGAGGCCATGTAATGTTATGAAATATGTAAAAAAAAATATGTAGACTTTGTGAAACTTGTTTGTACATATACATTGCAATGATAAAGATACCAGATGTACATTATCTATATATATATAGATAAGTATTGAACAGTTTGACAATAGGGTTGTTGATACACGAGTTGTTAAAACAACAAAAGCTAGTATCTCACTGAACCTGGGACACATTGGCAGCATCACTTCAGCTTAGCAATTATTCAGAATTTCATTGGTCAAAAATTAATCATGTTAGGCTTCTCAATACACATTTTATAAAATCAGAGGTAACACAAATCAAATATAGGTCAGCAGTGATGCCACCAACGTGCCACAGTTTAGTGAGATACCCACTTAAGTAACAACTTATATAAACTGGCTAAAGTGTGGGGGATACTAAAAGATTTAAGTCTAGGTTGTGTTCATATTTTGCTTTTTCTATAAAGTCAAAGGAAAATCTGCTGTAGTCTATGCGGAGCAAAGCTTGTAATGTAGGGATTGTTTATCATGTACAATGTCATTGTAGCCTGTGTTTACACAATCTCTCGCTGGCTGGGGTTAATGACCCCCACCCCGAGGTGGTGGCAACTGTAGGGTCCGCCGCTTGGAGCAAGATTTTAGTCAGGCTGAATGCCATTGTGAGTTGTGATAATCTGAGTTAATGCTGGTATGAGTAGGTTTGCTGTATGCTGCTGCGTGGGGCTATATTGAATTGTATTATTAATAATCTAAGCCTACAGTTCAGTGAAAAGGTGCCATGCTACCAACAATAGATGTACTAGGACTGGTGGCTTTTGTGCTATTTTTAGTAAGCTAAACTTGAATTGATTTTTATGTGCCATATGCAGGATCTGTTGTTTTGCAGCTCAGCTTTTTTGTTGCTTATAGAAGCCATCTGTTTTTGTCATAATTGGAAATGAAAGTCATGTGAATGACTCAATGTTACATTGTTTTTGCTTTTGTTTGGAACTTTACAGGTCCAGTTTTTTAAATGTTAAAAATGAATAAATCGATGTAATACAAGGGGATAAGATGTTTGTCATTCTTGAAACTGTTTCATGAAAGGTCCATTACATGTAAGCGAGAGCATCTTGTTACACTTAGCAGTAACCATGCAAACTAAGAATGTCTGTTGGTTAAGCAACTTTCTTTACAACCTTTTACAAACATTTGCCAAGACAGGGCCTTAACTAAAGCACAAATAGAACTATCAGAAGCTACAAAATTACATTTCACCATGTTGATTCTATTCGATGGATGACATCCTCTGGGAACCCCAAATTGGATGCAAGCATATGAAGAAAACAGTTTTGCAAAAAACTTTGCCTTCTAGGTGGACAGCAAGGTTGAACAAATGACTAAACACACAGAGTATGATGTACCTTATGCATACTTCGTTAGGTACAGTATGGTCGGAAACTATTTTGTGGTGAAACAGATGTCATCTGTCCAAATCAAAATCACATTACCATCACTTAAATGGTACAGAGAAAGAAATAGAATTCGACATTACAGTAAACAAGTAACTTAGCATTCCTCGATCGCAGAAGACACTTTTCTAAAGACACTTTTCTAAATAACAAATTTTTAAGAAATCTACAAACATAAAGACCTAAGCCGAGAACAAGGTTATTCTACAACAGGTAACTATAGGTTAGTAAGCAACATCTTTTAACTTCAAAAGTTTTACCTTAAACTGATTCATACTACTTGAATATGTCTACAGGGGTTAGTCTAAAGTAGAAATGCATAATAATAACATAACATTGTTAGATGGACTTATATAATCCTACTGATGACTTAAACAA
The DNA here is from genome assembly GCF_000003815.2 of Branchiostoma floridae. Classification (NCBI taxonomy): domain Eukaryota; kingdom Metazoa; phylum Chordata; class Leptocardii; order Amphioxiformes; family Branchiostomatidae; genus Branchiostoma; species Branchiostoma floridae. The sequence continues at coordinate 769,614 of NW_023365714.1, forward strand.
ACTTGTGATAACTTCACAAGGCCTTCCTTAGCTTCCTATACATAAAGGGTTACAAGATCTTAGAAATCGGCAAAAGGGGGAATAATTGGCACCGGAGATTCAGTCTGTTGGAAGATTAATACATGAAACGTTACATGAACAATGTATTTTCCCCTCCGCATGGCCAGTCAAAACCTACTGTGGAGGCAGACTCCCCCGGCATATATTCTCCCTAAGGCCAACATTCTATTCTGCAACTCCTAGCTCTACTGTACACAGTTTAACATACATCATGTACATGGGGGTTTGCAGTGCACTGATGCTGAACATAATTTATGACTTGAGATGGCAGCACAATACACCGTGCGGTTGTGTAACAGTTGTCATATTATGGATGGTCCTGTACACACCTACATGTACATATGTATGTTTGTATGCCTTAAGCACTTCAACGTAAAAGACTGCACTTTCCCACAAGTTTTGCATTACTCAATATACAAATGTATTGTGTATAACTGTTGTCCACACTCCCAGAAGCATACATGGTTTCTCCTCAGTGTGAGTTTGCATGTGGATTTTTATCTGATCCCTGGCATTCTTACTTGCATATTTCACACTTGTATGGTCCCTTCCAGTGTGAGTATACCTGTGAGTCTGATTACAGTTATCTGATCGCTGAAAGTCTTGCATGTCTTACACTGGTCTCTCCCCTGTATGAGTCCGCATGTGCCTATTAAGACTACCCAGCTCACTAAACTGCCTCGCACATACCTTACATTTGTAGGGTTTCTCCCCTGTGTGAGTCCGCATGTGACTCTTCAGACTACTCAGCAGACTGAACTGCCTGCTACACTCCTCACACATGTAGGGTTTCTCCCCTGTGTGAGTCCGCATGTGACTCTTCAGACTACTCAGCAGACTGAACTGCCTGCTACACTCCTCACACCTGTAGGGCTTCTCCCCTGTGTGAGTCCGTATATGTCTCTTTAGATGACTCGAATGACTGAACTGCCTACTGCACTCTTCACATCTGTAGGGTTTCTCCCCTGTGTGAGTATACATGTGTGTCTTCAGATTACTCCGCTCTCTGAACTGCCTGCTGCACACCTCACACTTGTAGGGTTTCTCCCCTGTGTGAGTCCGCATGTGTTTCTCAAGACTAGCCAGCTCACTGAACTGCTTGCTGCACTCCTCACACCTGTAGGGTTTCTCACCTGTGTGAGTCCGCATGTGCGTCTTCAGATGACCTAGCTGACTAAACTGTCTGCTGCATACCTCACACAAGTAGGGTTTTTCCCCGGTGTGAGTTTGCATGTGTTTCTCAAGACTATACAGATGACTGAACTGTCTGCTACACTCCTCACACGTGTAGGGTTTCTCCCCTGTGTGAGTCTGCATGTGAGACTTCAGATGACTCAGCCGACTAAACTGCTTGCTGCACTCCTCACACCTATAGGGTTTCTCCCCTGTGTGAGTCCGCATATGAGTCTTCAGATTACTCAGTGTACTGAACTGCCTGCTACACACCTCACACCTGTACGGTTTCTCCCCTGTGTGAGTCCGCATGTGTTTCTCAAGACTACCCAGCTCACTGAATTGCCGGCTGCACTCCTCACATCTGTAAGGTTTCTCACCTGTGTGAGTCCGCATGTGAGTCTTCAGACTACTCAGCATGCTGAACTTCCTGCTGCACCTCTCACACCTGTAGGGTTTCTCCCCTGTGTGAGTCCGCATGTGTCCCCTAAGATGACCCAGCCGACTGAACTGTTTGCCGCACTCCTCACATTGATGTTGTTTCTCCCTTGTTTTGTTTCCGGTTGTGGTCTTGGCGCTCCTATATTGTTGATTGTCTCCTCCTAGATTGAAGTCCGATCTCATATCCATGGTGGTTAAATGGCTGAGGAAGAAAAGAGAAATCGTCAAGTCAGAATAAGTCGTAACTCGTTATCTTAAAACAAGACTTTGAGACAAGAAAGACATAAGACGTACAGAAGAGTAAACATTTCGGTAAGTTTCTATGAAAGTAGCCTAGTTTCTACCTGACTCTGGTCTTTCCGAATAGAAGTAAGGGACATTGCCCAAGTAAAAGTTATTGACCAAAACGAACGGACACGGACCATGAACACTGAGCCATCTGCACCACTTGTTTTGTACAATGTATGTGTAGTGATATAGGTTGATGAATCTAATAGTACTCAATGTAAATCTGTATCTGTATTATATTTTATATGACCCTGACCTCCCTCATGACCTCAATGAAAAGCGGCCTGCAGGCCGATTTGAGCTTCTCATGAATAAACAAAGGTTCAAACAAAAAACAAACAAACAAGTTAGGTATAAAAGTTTAGTAGGAGTTATTTGGCCTAAGAGTGAACTGACCGGCGGGTGGATCAACTGAATAGACTGTAAAGGACTGAAATCCCATGGCAACTTATTTGATAGTTGGCCAAATACTTTTTTCTTTCATCCACCTGATACGTCTGCTTTGAGACTTAAACTGAAGTTAAAGAATCCTACGTACCGCCAAAATTCATAACATTTTCTACCACAAGGCTCCTTGTTTTCACGAAGTATGAGAGCTAGTACCAGCATTTAGGGCACACTTTGATCAAATTGCCATTAGATGTTAGAATGTTTTTGATCAATAGGATACATAAATGCACCTGTTTTTTTTTGCAAGTTGTAAAGAAAATAGTGATTTTTATGCTAATAAGTTTGCACCATGATTGATTGGATAAGTACACAGTAAGGTAAAACCAGTTTTGACTGTTGCCTTTGTTGATTGCAGAACACCAGAAAGTTATACATTACAGGGCAGACAATGATTTGCATATGGCAAGATCAACGTCAACACGGAAAGACGTCATGCTTGTAAAAGCTTACGTGATTGTCAAATAAACACTGGGAACATAAACTAGTCTGGGGAGGGCGAATTGCATTATGTTTAAGTTACCTCCTCTAAAGACGACATTGAGTTACGGCAATGCACCATTGATTAAAAGATATCCTACCGGCAAAAGATATGGAGGGAAACGGATAAGAGTAAGGAAAGGGTAATAAAGGGAAAGCTGTACTGGCAACTAGCCTGACTAAAATCGCGCTCCTAGGGGCCGGCCCTATACTATTGCCGCCGCCGGTCATTAAACGACCCAGCCAACGAGAGATTGTGTAAACACAGGCTATACAGACAACGATCCAACGATTTCCGGACAGAAAAAATGGGCCTGAAGGCTAAGAAGACCAAAAAAAGTGTTCAACTCTAAATATTTTTACTGTTACTAACTACACTTTGACCTCTACTGCGAGATATCACATTTCGTTCAGTGAACACACCAAACACAGAAATAGTTTATTCATAACTCGCTTGAGAGTAAGTTTACTATGTAGGGAGAGACTTTCTGGAACCTTCAACTAGTTCAAGTTGGTGTTTGAAGGTTTATGACATGTCCAGCGATAGTCCTTGGTTTGATAGGGACACTCACTGGATGGTTTACCGTTCAGGAGAGTCACACCTTTAATAACATATCAATGAGAGATTTGGATTGCCCCAGTGTGTGCTAGATACTTCAGTAAATCATATCCGTTCTAGCTGGACTCAACATATTCTCCAAGCAGAAGTTGGGTCACGGAGATAGCAGTGGTCAGGATTTTTTACCTGCTCGCTGCTTTTGGACAAGTGCTTTTGCCGCGTAGTTTTGGACTTTTGGGCGAAACGCCAATTATCATTTACGTCAGATATCAGTAAAAAATCTAGCTACAGAAAAACGGACATGATAACTTGGTGTCCTTTATAGTGGCACTAACGTAATAGACCTATAAAGATGCAGAAACAACTGTACTCACCGAAACGTAACGCTGCAAACGAAGAGACAGCCTCAGCGACGACACTCACTCAGTCTTCGGAGTCTGGAATGACGGAACCACAGCGGACAAGTCTTTTATGCCGCGTCTGAGAGGTGATAAAACCGGTTCAGGATTTACACCTGAAACAGAACAAAGGGCAAAGCTTGATACACTAATTTGCATAGAGAGATCACAAGAAGCCGATTACAATGGATCTGATGTGTTGTCGATGAAGGTACGTTAATCAGCCATGTAATATTAGATACCCCCAAAAGTAGTTACTGAAGCAACTGACCGTTTCCAAAATAAGATCCAGTTGTTTGAGTGACTGCTTTTTCGAGAACTGATGTGTCATCAGAAAAAAAAAAATTGTAACGAAAGCTAGAAAAGGGTTTAGCGATCCACTTGTGTCCCCCGGGTGCGTTACGGGCATGTTGACGGGAGACCCTGCCACTACGCCCGAAGAAATCTCGCCCCCTACCCGGCGCCTGTCTGGGCACGTATTCGGCTATGGGCGTCACCACAATCCAAACTTTGCATAGAATATGTCCACAGCAGTTCCAAACAATAGTACAGCGCTTCACCACGTCATATGTTGTGTTTTCTCGCTCTAGTTAAATAGAAAAAAAATTGTATTGAACAAACACATAAAGGCAAAATAACAGACAAGTTGCGGCCCACTCAAGTTAAGACAACTTATATCGGTGCCGCTATTAAAAGAAAATAGGAATAACATGTGATTGACAAGATGCAATAAATCTGTACAAATGGTATACTAGTATATTGACTGGTGGAAGCGCAAGTCCTGGTACCCCCCCCAGGGGGTCAAATAAAAAAATATTTGACACCGTCGATGCGTTGAGATGATCAGACGAACTTAGAAGTTGTTTATAAGCACTTACCTCTTGGCGCTTGTCAATAATACATCAGACATCGAGAAAAGTGATATTGACGATGCGTTTAACGAAAGACACATTTTTACAGCTGCTTCGTACGATATACATGCCATACTCGAATGAGTGGCTGTCCATCACGATATATAACGTGGTCGAAAACTTTGTTGGTTCTAAACAGACAAGAATTGTCGCATCCGGGGATGCCATCCATATAATGGCATCAACACGGCCTTACCATTAACTTAACTGGTAATGAGCAAGGAATAGAAAGTAGGC
>NW_023365714.1:775644-778671 GCF_000003815.2 Branchiostoma floridae
GCTTCAGCAGAAAACAAGGTCAAGCTAAAACAGATTTAGCTTCTAAATTCTACTTTCATTATAAGCTATTACTAGTTTATCAAGTATCCAAAAGGGATTAGTCAAAGTGTGAAGTGCAATTTATTTTCTCTTATTTTGAATAATTTATAAATTGCGTAATACGTCAAAGTATGACTCAAATTTGTAAACAGAAAGGAATAGAACTTACAGTTAACAAATAACTCAGGGTTCCTTCTTCACAAGAAGACACAATACTTTTCTAAATAACAAATTATAAGAAATCTACAAACATCAAGGCTTAAGCATAGAACAAGGCTATTCTACAACAGGTAACTATAGGTTAGCTAGTAAGAAACATCTTTTAACTTCTAACTCTAACTTCAAAAGTTTTACTTTAAACTGACTCATACTACTATGTCTACATGGATTAGTCTAAAGTAGAAGTGCAATAACTAGCATAAACCGATTGTTAGATGGACTTATAAAATTCTATTGATGACTTATACAAACTTGTGATAACTTCACAAGGCCTTCCTTAGCTTACTCTACATGAAGGGTTACAATATTTTAGAAATCGGTAAATGGGGGAATAATTGTCCCCGGAGAGTCAGTCTGTTGGAAGATTAATATATATACAATGTATTTTCCTCTCCACCTGGCCAGTCAAACACTACAGTTACTTATCTGATCGATGACAGTCTTTCTTGCATATCTCATACCGACAAGGTCTCTCACCTGTGTGAGTATACATGTGAGTGTTCTTAAAGTTATCTGATCGCTGACAGTCTTGCATATCTCACACTGGTTTCTCCCCTGTGTGAGTCCGCATGTGTTTGTTCAGATTACCCAGCTCACTGAACTGTCTGCCACATATCTTACACCTGTAGGGTTTCTCTCCTGTGTGAGTTCGCATGTGAGACTTCAGAATGTTCAGCAGACTGAACTGTTTGCTGCACTCCTTACACTTGTAGGGTTTCTCACCTGTGTGAGTCCGCATGTGTTTCTTTAGATGATTCGGATGATAGAACCGCTTGCTGCACTCCTCACACCTATGGGGTTTCTCCCCTGTGTGAGTCTGCATATGGCTCTTCAGATTACCCCGCTCTCTGAACTGGCTGCCGCATACCTCACACATGTAGGGTTTTTCTCCTGTGTGAGTCCGCATGTGTATCTCAAGACTAACCAGATGACTGAACTGCTTGCTACACTCCTTACATTTGTAGGGTTTCTCCCCAGTGTGAGTCCGCATGTGAGTCTTCAGATTACTCAGCTGACTGAACTGTCTGCTGCATACCTCGCACAAGTAGGGTTTCTCCCCTGTGTGAGTTTGCATGTGTTTCTCAAGACTCTCCAGATGACGGAACTGCCTGCTGCACTCCTCACACCTGTAGGGTTTCTCTCCCGTGTGAGTTAGCATGTGTCTCTTTAGCTGACCCCGCTGACTAAACTGCTTGCTGCACTCCTCACACCTGTAGGGTTTCTCACCTGTATGAGTCCGCATGTGTGTCTTCAGGGCACTCAGGGCACCAAACCACTTGCTGCACTCCTCACACTGGTATTTGTAGGATTTCTCCCCTGTGTGAATATGCATATGTCTCTTCAGATCACCCAGCTGACTGAACTGCCTGCTGCACTCCTCACACCTGTAAGGTTTCTCACCTGTGTGAGTCCGCAAGTGAGTCTTCAAGGTACATAGCTGACTGAACTGCTTGCTACACTCCTCACACCTGTAGGGTTTCTCCCCTGTGTGAGTCCGCATGTGTCCCCTAAGATGACCCAGTCGACTGAACTGTTTGCCGCACTCCTCACACTGATGTTGTTTCTCCCTTGTTTTGTTTCCAGTTTGTTGACCAACAGACACCCCGTGTGTCTTTTCACTGGTATCAGATAGCATCTGCCTGGCCATGCTGTTAGTCTCGGCGCTAGTGTACTGTTGATCGTCTCCTCCTCCTAGACTGAAGTCTGATCTGATATCCATGGTGGTTTGATGGCTGGGGGAAGAAAAGAGAAACCGTAAAGTCAGAACAAGGCGTTCTCTGAAAAACTGTGCACAAAAGGAAAGTAAACATTTTGGTTAAGTTTCTATGAAATAATCCTAGTATCTACCAGACTGGTCTTTCCGATAGACTCAGGGATAGACAGCAGAAGACTAAAATCACATGGTAACATTTGTCGCTATTTGGCCAAATTCTTTTTAAGCTTTTTTCGTCTGCTTGGAGACTAAAAGAGTCCTACATACCGCCACAATTCAGAACATGTTCTACCACAAGGCTCCTTGGTTTTACCAAGTTGATGAAAGCTCCTTGGTTTTACCAAGTACGAGAGCTACTACCAGCATTTAGGGTACACTTTTGAGTTTGATCAAATTGTCATTAGATAGGAATGTTGCGACTTTGATCAAAAATAGACTACTAAATATCAAAATGGCTAGTTTAATGCACATGTTTTCTTTGCAAAGAGAAAATTATTTTTATGCTAATACATTTGCACCATGATTGATTGGATAAGTACACAGTACTGTAGAACCGGCTTTGAATATTGCGACTGTTCTTTGCATAACACAAGAAGGTTATACATTATAGACAAAAGATTTGCATATTGCAAGATCAAAGAGTAGCCGGGAAAAGACGCGCTGTTTGTCAAAATATAACGTCCTTGGTCAAAGCTTACATTTATTTATTTATTTATTTATTCATCTCAAAACATGTGGGTAGACCCTTCAACTTGTTTAAAATATAATTGTCAAATAAAGATGGGGAATCAATGTACCTTGTAAGATCTAAAAAAATTTTATCATGTTTTTGAAGTTACGTTTTCTGATGACAAAGTTGAACCAGCTATACGTTATATAGCTAGCCTCATGTTATGTAACGTTAGCAGTCTCCGAACAGGCCTTTTTTTCTGTTGGGGGTGGGGGGACAGATCGCGATTTTCAACGTTGGCTACTAGAACGTTCTATTTTGCCGGGAAAGGGAGTTTGCCGAGGAGGGGAGTTTGCCGTACGAAATAAGCACATGGGTATATCAG
>NW_023365714.1:779533-788348 GCF_000003815.2 Branchiostoma floridae
ATAATCAAGCCAAGCCCATCATCTATCTATTTTAGAACATGGCCACTACCCCGAAGATATTATTTTATTCATCTAGATAAATAAAAGATATTAAAATCAGGATATCACACAATATTTAAACAAAATGACGTGATATAGCATCCTGTACCTCTCAGCAAACAAATAAACAATAGATCTCTTCTTGCCTTTACCACATGGTGTGGTTTATGGCACCTGGCACCAGATTTCTGTGTGGTCGTCTAGGTCTAGCAACATTTCCCCCATAAAATGTTTCTGCTTGTTGAGTCCAGCAGTTTGCTCCCGAGTCTCACATGGGAGGGACACTGTGAGGGAGCGCGGTGTGTTTAGTGCCATGGATTTAAACTTCGACTTAGCATTTGACTATTTGTTGAACCTGATGAGGGTCAACTTTGAGGACCAGTTTCTCTAGCATGTTGGAATGGACCTTGAGGATTTCTCTATGCTTTTGAACTGTGACATTGACCTGGGATTTCTTATCACAAACTGTGAGTTTTTCTCGAGGATCTGTTTTGATTTGTTATTTTGGTTTGTTATTCTCTGTACCAAGGTTTTTTTAACCTCCTTGTCTGTACTGTTTCCAGTAGTCAAGTTCTGAAGGGGTGCCACTGTTTTTCACTTTTTGTTATTATTTTTGTTTTGGTTAGCTTTATGGGACCCATGCTATTTTCTGAAGTGTTTTCCTGTAGAGAGAACCAAACTGTTTAGTTTAGTTTACTTTGGCGGCACCATGCTTGTCATTTTCTTGTGGCTCTGTTTTTCAGTAGAAAACATTGTACTGAGTTTGTTATTTCTGAAGATCTTGTTCTTTGTTTGTTACAGTTATAGAGAGCAGTAACCTTGTTATTTTCTGAAGATCTGGTTCTTTGTTACAGCTATGGAAAGCATTAAACTTTTGTTAACTTTTATGACATTGAGTCTTTGTGTCTTAATCCTCTCTAATCCCCTAGGCAATTAGCACAGTGTGTGAGCCGACCAGTGGTGCAGAAAAAGTGTTGGATTATCCAAAAAGTGTGGTACTATCCAAAAAGTGTGGTTTTATCTTATGCAAATTTTACATAATCCCACACTTTTTGGATAGTACAACACTTTTTCTGCACTATGTGGATATAATCACAGTAATTGAAGGGCTCCCATTGGCTGAGGGGTAGTGGCCATGTTCTAACTATAGTATAGACTCTACTTGTCTTCTTCTTCTTCTTTGAATACTTTCTACAATTAGACCAGCGATCCACGGAGCCTGGTAGAGGCTGAAATCATACCCATTCTGGTTGGCCAAAAAAAAACACTTTTGGTCTTCGGGCGAAACGCTACGTCAAAGATAAGTAAAAAAAATCCAGCTGCAGAAATACGGACATGCCAAGGTCCAGCATTAAGAAGGAGGTTGAAAAAATCATTTCAACCTCCTTGGGTGCAGAAACATCTGTAACGTTTATAGATCTTTATACTCACCGAAACGTAAACGCAAACCAAGAGACTGCCTCAAGGACAACAGATCACACACTCAACCAGTCCTCGGAGTCGGGAATGACGGAGTGATTCACAGCGGGCAAGTCTTTTAAGCCGCGTCTGAGAGGTGATAAAAGAAAGCCGGTTCAGGATTTAATACACCTCAAAGAGAACAAAAAACAATGCTTGGTAACGTTAAACTAATTTGCATAGAGTTCGCAAGACGCTGAATACAATAAGACTGATGTGTTGTCATTAAAATGCAAATTGTAAGCCATAAAAATGAGAGTGCCACCGGAGGCAACACTTTCCTTTGAATTGATGTGACACAAACTTGTTGTTTCTTGCTTTAACCCTATTCAGACCGGGCTTTTTTGGTCATCCCTGGACCGGGGGGGGGCTTTTGAGGCCCTCCACTTCTAAGTCCTATAACTCTAAAACGACGTGCCGTAGGGCAACCAAATTTTCAGGACATGATTTCGACATAATATCTGACAAGTATGTGACGTTTGACGTTACGTTGACGTAAGATGACGTAATTATGACGTCATCAATTTGATTACATTGGCCAAACCCATGAAAAATGGGTATTCTCAGAAAACTTCAAGTTATGCTACAAAAATGTAACAACAAGAGCAGATAACAGAATAATAATGTTTATTACGACTTGCGTTGCCAATATCAACATCAATGACGTCAATATGACGTCATAAAATGACGTCATGCACATCTAAGATACGAGTTGGGCTCCGCCATATTATATCCACCACCTTGAATTTTTAAAAATACTTTTTTTGCAACAAATAATCACAAAGGGCAATGGAAATAGACTAAATTCATTCATTTAGATGGTTTTTGATTAAAAAATACCAGGTAGTTGCAAATTTTAAGGGATAATTTGCTTGTTTTTCATGATCTGGCCATTCCGTCCGCCATCTTGGATTTTGGGCTGATGACGTCATCAAATTAGCATAATTTATGCATATATAATTATGAAAGATATGCTGAATAATATAAGATTTTATTTATGTAACAAAATCACAGTAATATAGCAAATAAATTTGAAAAATACATTGTTAGAACCAAAAATAGTGATTTTTGGCAAAACTGCCTGTCAACAAACGGTTGCCATGGCAACAAGAAAAAATGGAAAATTTGACAAACTTCGTAGAATTGTTGCCAACAATATTTTAGGAAAACTCACTAAATTTGGTGGCTCTAGCGTAAGCCGTTCTGGCGTTATAGGACATCGAAGTTAGCGCGGGCCTCAAAAGCCCCCCCCCCCCCGGTCTGAATAGGGTTAAAAAAGGTGACCATACGGCAATGACATCTACCGACTTTTATAAAAACTGCACCAAACTACAAGATATTTACTGCAGACAAACGTAATAATGTTCAGCTTGTACTGTTACCCAATCCACTTTTTTAAATGAAAATCAAAATGCCATCAAGATGTATAAAGATTTTTGTAAAATATTTTATTTTGTCATCGCTGTTGATTATCTATTTGATGAAATGGATAGTGAAAGAATAGGTCATTTTGTGCGTGTTGCTGCGGTGCTGAGAGAAAATGGGGAAGACGAGCAAAGTTGTCGTCTGCGGGCAGGTTTTCAGCGGGAAAACCGCGGCTTTGGAGCAGCTGATCTACGGAACACACACCGCGGGAACGGTAAGGGGTGGGACGGGAGGTACGGGCGGTGAAAGGCGCTCCAACAAGTACAAGGCTGTTTTTATTTGTGAAAAATTGAGAGGATGCTATACATGCTAGCGCGACAGGTGGGGAGGGGGGCGGATCGCCTCTCGTTACAGAAAACGTTATTTGTTATTTGTTTACGTTGAGTAATTTTGGGGATGCGAAATTATGTTTGTAAGGGTGACTCCATGTAACGTTTGTCACTTGTAGACCAAAGGCGAATCTGAGAAGACAACAAGTACGCGATATTAAGTTTGTAAAATCAGCACAAATTCATACAAGGTAGCAGAACACAGTTTTTCGCCTATGGGGATTTACATGGTTAAGGACCCCAAAGTGAGGTGGTTCGACGACTCAAAAAATATATCAGGGTGCAAAAGTAATTAACAAGAATTCGATATGTTGGAGTTGAGGGTATAATCTACAACATATGTGAAAACGAGATGAAGTTTGTCGTCTCGTTTTCCCAGAAAGAACACTTTGAAATGACCCCCAGCGGAGGTCACCATACTGCAGCCGACACACGGAAGTAGCGGGAACCGGATTCGTGCGCGAAATTCTACCCAGCCAAACAAACATCGTAACCCAACTCATACAGCCTCAAAACTTACGTATCCCTCTACTATTCACCACAGTTTCCGACTCGCTGACGTGCACAGAAGAATTTCTATATATGGCTTTTCAAGAACTGCGACGACCTATTTTGTGCCCGATCTACTTATGTCCACGGGGGTCGCCCATAAATACTGTGTTATGCGACCACAAGAGAGCATATTTTTCACTCTTGAGACTTGAGGTTGTTATAGCCGTTTGATGTCTTCCTTGAAGCACAATGAAATGAGAAGTACCAAGGGCTTATGTGTAGTGGAACAATAGACGTTAAACAAGGACAACAACAACAACTTCCTAACATTATGGTTTTCCTTTATTTGTAATATTTGTTTTCCTGACAGCAACTGTTCCCCACCATCGAGGACATCTACGTGGCAAACATCGAGACGGACCGTGGGGTCAGGGAGAAGATCAGGTTCTATGACACCGCAGGGCTGGTGAGTTAATGTGTTAATGAGTTAATATTAACTTCCAGAGATAGCCAGTGAGTTAATATCAACTCACTTCACCTTGTGCACCAGTGTAAAACTGGTGAGGTAATACTAACTTATAAGTTGTAAGCCTGTATTACATGGTAGAACTGGGGAGTTGATACTAACTAAAGGTAAACAGTTCACATGTCAGGGTATTCACACCCAGGACCTTTGAGTTCTGGGCTAAACACCCTAGAACCCCGGCCATTTTTTCAAGCGCCAACAGTAATGCAAATCTATTTTGGGTTGTTTTCATTTTTACCACATTGCCAGTATCCCCATAACCACTATTTTATGGTTTTCAGAGTCCATCCAATCCAGAGCTGCCCAAGCATTACATCACTCTAGCAGATGTAAGTAACAATGTGTTTATACAGAAGTAAGTTATGTACATATGCTAGCTGGTATCTGAATGGTGGCTAAGCAAGTTGCCTGATTTAGAGTCAGGTGTTAGCTGGGATAGCTCAGTCAGTCAAAAGGTTACAATCAGAACTTGACTTTTGCGTTGTAAGCTGGTATTACTAGTAGCTAAAAGAATAAGTGATATTCTATGCTGGTACACTGTAGTTATCATAAACTCTAACATTCAGTATACAGCATACTGTAACATGGAATATGTTGCACCTTTGCAAATCATCTTATTTCCTTTTTTCCCCCTCAGGGATTTGTGCTTGTGTACAGTACGACTGACAGAGATTCTTTCAAGAGAATCGACCTACTGAAGAGAGACATTGATGCTGCCAGGGAGAAGAAGGAGGTCAGGGTTTAACTTAAGCCGGTTAAGGGTCATACTGCATGTGGAAGGAAAACCAGTGGTCTGATTTTTGCTTAGATTTTCTTATCTTAAGAACTAGAGAGCAACAAGTCATCAAATTTATGAGTACACATGTGTGTTGATGCACATTTATTGAATTCATACACGATGAAAAATTTTTTGTTTACTGTTGTTTCCTAGGTAACAGTGGTTGCCGTGGGAACCAAGACAGACTTGAAGGACCGTAAGGTTGACCTAAGGGAGGCTCAGAACTGGGCACAGAAGGAGAAAGGTGGGACCACAAACACTGGGTACTTCAGGGGGGAGGTGGGGGTGGGGAGGAGAGTAGAAAGTTGGAATCTCAAAAAAACATGGCTGCTTTCCTCACCTTGTATCTCACCATGAAGTGTTAGCCACTTTAGCACTGGGAGTGAGTCTATAGCCATACTATAGGTCAGACTTTGTTGGGGCTTATTATGTTTCTGTCTTTTTCCTATTTTGCATATCAGTTCTACTTGTACCATTTCTAATGGGTCGCTCCTGTGAAGTACATTTAGAGCTATCTGATATGCAATGAGTAAAACAAATTATCTGCCCTAAAAAGCCCAAATCATAACTCTGCAACCCTATTTCCGACATGAGGTCTCTTCCTTTTGTTCCTCCTGCTGACATGGTCTCCTGCCTGTGTTCCAGTGCGGCTGTTTGAGGTGTCTGTGAGGGACAGGAAGGCCCTGATGGACCCGTTCGTGTTCCTGGCCAGCAAAATGACTCAGCCTCAGAGTACGTCTGTCTTCAGTCGTATTTTCATTTTCTTTAATTATCTATATAATCATATCACAGATTATTATGTACGCTTGTCTTTTCTTGTTGTTTTCATTTGTCTTATTGATTTGATTGTATTCTATTTACCTTGTTATAAAGTGACCCTTACTTTAGAAACCAGCCATATTTGGCTGAAGGGACTATCCATCAGTCTGCAACATAGATAAAAAAGACTCCAAGTTGTATGGGTCATTGTGTGTGATTAATTGTATTTAATGCAGTATCTGTTATCTTGTTTGTAGGAATGTCTGATTCTCAAAATGTTTTTATCTTTGCAGCCAAATCCAGATTCCCAGCTTTGGGGCCAAAGGTCAAACAGACATCCATCAACGACAGCTGAGAGACTATTGGATAACAGTTACTGTAAAGGTTATAGATAGGTCAAACATGAATGTAAATATTGGTTAGTTAATATTTATTATTATTATGAAAAATATTCAGTCATATTGTTTGTTTATGATAGCTTTGCTGGCACAAGTAAATAATGCAATGAATACAATGAAAGCCAAGTACGCCAGCAATTTAAACCAATACATAAATGAAGTATATTGGAGAATAAGGCTTTGGTAAACAACTGAGTAAACAGGAGGAAGGTGGCGATGAAACATTAACAGGAGAGAAAATTTTGGTTGTCATTTCCTAATGACTTACAAGTCTGATGAAACTATTCATAGATGTACAAATGTATGTAACAGTTACTTTGGAAATAATGAAGAAGAAAAAAGTTTCTTCTCAAAAGACAATTTTGAATGCTTTGGTGTCCTTACAATCTTGGAAATTGATGTTCTAAATGTAAAGTGAACAGTGTTGATGATAATTTTTGTTGTAAGGAAAATCTAATTTAATTTTTGAATAAATTTGTATCAAATGAAGTGTATTGTACATTCATATCAAGCAGACTGGCTGTATATAAGATATTCAGTTGATTAGGTATACATCACAGCAATGACCTTTGTGATAATTGCCATGGTAGTACCTCTTTTGCAAACTGATTAACTGTTTGATAAATGCCGATGATATTTGCACAACTGTCTTGTGACTAGATCAGAGTTCAGTGTACAAATACCCCTGTAGACCTGATGATGCCCGGGCTGGAAATTTCCGCATACCTGCACAGGTGTGGATAACAGTCAACATCACTTGAACCAGATAAGTTTTACTTTCACCACTCTGCTGGAAAAAAAATTTTTTAAAGAAATACCAATCAAATCCGGCAGTTTGTGTATCGGTTACCATAATATTCATTTTGCATCCCACATTCTCACAGCTGATAATGATTAGTACAGGAAACTGGATTCACACAGACTTTTTTGAGTCAACTTAGGCCCAATCTAGACACAGTTTTTACCAATATCTGTGGACATGTCGGGAGGGATCTGGAATGTAGGGGGCGGGACACCCGTGGCGCTTGCAGTCATAAACACATTGCGTGATTTTCAAAATGGCTCTATATGCTGGTTATATGCTAATAAGCCCTCCCGAAGTCGGAACGCATCTACACGCGCGCGTAAACTGTCAGGGACCCCTGCTAAGCTATCGGGACCCCTGCTAAGCTATTGGGCGAATGCTCGGGACCTTTCGGGAGAAATTTTACCGACATCTTGACAGCGATATCGGCAGTTCCATCTAGACGCTAAAAAAAGCTGTCGGCGACAAGCTATCGGCGTGCAGATACCGGGAAAAACTGTGTCTAGATCGTGCCGTAGAGTCCACTCAGCAAGTTGGAGTTGACTCCAACAACATGTGTAGACCCAGCCAAACTGCAAGTAGATAGACACCCAAAACTCCCCTCCAAGTATAACCTGGATATGCAGTTGGTATTTGGAGCCCTGCATGTACATGTATAATCAGGATGAAACCATTTTGCTGTTTGATTTTCCCAAACTACAACATGTAGGTTTTGCTACTAGAGCAGACTTTACTAGCAGCTCTGAATTGTGAACTGTTACTAAGCTTTTGATTTGATTAGTATTGTAAAATCAATTTAGACACCTTGACTAGTAAGTAGTTAAAAGTAAACAGTAAACAATATGCTGACACATCGCTCCCCCCTCTCAGAAACTGTTTGGCACCATTTGGTAAGCCAGGGAAAGTTTAAGTATTTTTAGCCCAGAAATTTTTCTTACATCACCTTGTATTAACTTAAGGCTCCTCCAGTTAAACTGATTTGGACACGCAGGACTCGCTTTCGTGTTCAACACTGGCAAGATCTCAACTGTGCTGCTGGTAAGTTTGATTTACTGACTAAACATAGTTAATGTTGAGACTGACTTAAATTGTTAAAGGTGAACAATGTACCTTACATTGAACTTTGTATTTTGAGCAATGAAACCATATGGTACCGGTATGTGTCGTAATTGTTGCATCATCCATTTGGGACTTGGATTTAGACTTATGTTTCTGTTAAACATTTGCAACCACTTCCTCTTCATTTCATGCCTTAATTGATAGATAAAGGTATTGGTACCTTCATGTCGTGCAGATTGAATGGAAGTCATGTAATGGTACTTCATTCCTTTATTGATTCACAACATAACAGACATAACGGCACATAATGGTAGCCTGAATGGCGTTAGAATGTACAACAAACATGTAGCCTGCTCCGTCCGCATATGTACATAAGAGCAATATAAAATTACACAAAATAGTATGCAACCCTAACAATTGAGTACCATTATTACCACCATCATTACAAGCTAAGTGTCTATAGTCTAATTGTACAGCTTGATGGCTGTGTGCAGGAAAGAGTTCTGGAGTCTTTTAGTTCTAGCTGGGGGGATGGAGACAGTGTTTTTGTTTCTCAGTGATTGTCCTGTAGCAGTTGATCTGGAAGCTGGGACCAGGTCATGTAGGGGATGCTCAGCATCCAACATTTGTCTGAATAGTTTGACAGCTGCATCCTCGCGTCGCGACTGGAGGTTGGGCAGGTCGGGCACATCGCGCCTGCCCGCTCGGCTGATGATCCGTAGAGCCCGCTGTTGGACTCTCTGCATT
>NW_023365714.1:788540-803954 GCF_000003815.2 Branchiostoma floridae
TTGTCCAAGATGAAGCCCAGACTTTTTGCGGACCGACCCACGGAACGCACAAACCCCCAGGGTTAACCTTGGTGGCTGGGAACAGATCTGCAGACAGAGATTTGTAGCAGTTGGCTTTTCTTCCCGTTTATGTTGTTGGTGTCAGCCAACAAGCCAACAAGATGTTTCTTCCTCAAGCGTTTTATCTACGATGGCTTGAGGTAGTGAAAGAGTTCTGGACATTCCGACATCGTCCGTGTAGCCCACATTCATAGTGTCGGGGTGTACTGTTGTCCTTGAGCTCATAAAGAGCAGGAAAAGGTACGGGGACAGCACACCACCTTGTGGGACACCAGATGTCGGCTCCTTGCAGGTACTGGCCACGCCATTGACTACTACCCTCTGACGCCGACCGCTGAGGTAGCTGTGGATCCAAGACACCATGCGTGGACTATCCTGGATATCGATCACACGCTGTAGTAGTATGGCATGATCGACTCGATCGAAGGCTTTAGACATATCAGCAAACAAAGCTCTGACCAGAGTTGGCTTCTTAGAATCCTACGCAGTTAGCCAAGTTTGTACCATACGCACAAGAGCGATCGTAGTTGAAGAGCCCCTCATGTACGCGTACTGATCTTTAATGACGGCGCGTAAGGAAGGAAGAAGTCTCTTCAGAATGTATCGCTCCATCATCTTAGCCAGCACAGACAGTAGAGAGATGGGCCTCATGTCGCAGACATCAGTCGCCCCCGCGGATTTCAGGACTCTTACTTACCTCAGTCTGTGAAAATATAGGTATTATTTCAGGTGTATCTATATTTCAATTCTGTATATTTGTGGTCAGCATACTTAAAGAAGGTCTAGATAGATTGTGGTGTTTGATATGTGGATATTATGTATCTTGTGACAAGGATGATTTGGGGCCTCATGATGGCCTTCTTTGGTACTGCAGCAGAACTTGCTTGTGTATCTGTTGTCATAGACATGCTGTGATCTTGCTTTGTTTAGTGGCAGGTAGCTTTTTATGTTGTGGTGTAGGTTTTGCCCCCTAGAAGGTTGCTCAGCAAATTCAGGGACGTTTCTGTTAAAACCTTTCAAGGAAAATGTTAATGGAATATAAGAATGTCGGATTTTCATGTTTGTTTATTGGGGAGGAGGCTTGAATTAGACATGAATGTGTCTATTCAACTTTTTCAAGGAATCTTTCACATTCATATTTAACTAATAATGTCACAGTGATAAGTTTTACTTTTGTCATGGTCAGTCGTGCTGTAGAAACTTAAACTTAAGATCCAGTCATGTACATTGCGCAATTTTGACCATATTCTCATAGGTTCAGTTTTCCCTAACATTGTTGTTGATGATAATGACCGTAACCATGGCGACAACTAAATAAGAGAAAGGCAAGCTAAGTAAGCTGAAGGGCGGTTATACTGGCTATATAGATACAGATACAGAAGCTGGTGTGTAACACAGAAGGGCGGTTATACCGGCTATATAGATACAGATACAGGAGCTGGTGTGTTACGCCGAAGGGCGGTTATACCGGCTATATAGATACAGATACAGAAGCTGGTGTGTAACACAGAAGGGCGGTTATACCGGCTATATAGATACAGATACAGAAGCTGGTGTGTTATGCCGAAGGGCGGTTATACCGGCTATATAGATACAGATACAGAAGCTGGTGTGTTACACCGAAGGGCGGTTATACCGGCTATATAGGTACAGATACAGAAGCTGGTGTGTTACACAGAAGGGTGGTTATACTGGCTATATAGATACAGATACAGAAGCTGGTGTGTTACACAGAAGGGCGGTTATACTGGCTATATAGATACAGATACAGAAGCTGGTGTGTTATGCCGAAGGGCGGTTATACCGGCTATATAGATACAGATACAGAAGCTGGTGTGTTACACCGAAGGGCGGTTATACCGGCTATATAGATACAGATACAGAAGCTGGTTATACCGGCTATATAGACACAGACACAGAAGCTGGTGTGTTACGCCGAAGGGTGGTTATACTGGCTATATAGATACAGATACAGAAGCTGGTGTGTTATGCCGAAGGGCGGTTATACCGGCTATATAGATACAGATACAGGAGCTGGTGTGTTACGCCGAAGGGCGGTTATACTGGCTATATAGATACAGATACAGAAGCTGGTGTGTTACGCCGAAGGGCGGTTACACTGGCTATATAGATACAGATACAGAGTTGTGTATTTTGTTGGGGGGAGGGGGCGTAGGTTATGCTTTTTTTTCTGATGACATTTTTCATGATAGCATATTATCAGAAAAAAGGACATTATAAGTCAAGATCGCGGGCCATATCATAGATGTGTAAATTACACCATGATAATGCAAGCCAAGCACTATCAAGGTGGCAAATATGACCTTATAATTAATCGATTTTTTTATCCGTACATTGTTGCCAATGGTGTTGTAGGAATGCAGACTTGAAAGGGATTGTTTAGTTAGCACAAACATGACAGTAAAGTAGAGAAACTACTGTACACTATCAGCAACAAGGGTAAAACACTACCAATTTGACCGCATCCAAGTGAAACCAACAAGTACATCAACAACAAGTTACATGTAGTGGGTATGAAATAAGCAAAACTCACCGCTCAGAGTGAAGAATGTTAATGCCTACAGAGTAGCTAAAACATTTCTTCAGTAGGCATCAGCACACTGCTATGCGTGTGTGTGTGTGACTGTTTCAAAAAGTTGTATCAAGTTGGGAAATGCCAGTCATTGCAAATGTCAATGATGTCACATCATCCTTCGTTGTTTGTCATTTTCAATTATTTCAAACCTGTATTAGAGTCTAGCGGCCACCCTTGCATAGCCACCTGGCCATTGCGGTCACTTTTTGTCGGTCCCTTAGATTTTTCCTATTGACCTAAGAATTAAGAAGTCTATAGCGGCCACCTGTCCAACGCGGCCACGGCCACAGGATTTCCGGTTCCGTAGATACAGAAACACTGCCTGCTGCGACCATATACCAGTGGCCATATTTCACCCTGCGCCAGGTTTAAAATCGTTGCTTGTGAATATTTGGAGTTCCAGACAGGTACATTATGGCAGTACGTTTGAGTACATGTCTTTGTCTGCAAATTTACCTACATAGGGCATGTGTTAAACTTTTTCGGAACATTTGACTTTGGCAGGGTCAGTTGAATTTTGAGACAATCAAGACAATGTTATTTGATGAGGAAGATTAGTGTGTAAAAGCATGATTGTGTATTGTGTAAATTATTGCTCGTGGTCAACGATCAGTCAGCATTTTTCTCTATAGTGGCCATCTGTCTATCCACATTTCTTCAGTTCCGGAGTGGCTGCTACAGACAGGTTTGACTGTACATTCATTTATTTGTAAACTCATTGGTGAACTCAACCTTCATGACCTTTCACAGTTGTTGGCAAAATTTCTTGGTGGTGGTGGGGGGGGGGGGATGCTTGTGGGGGGCAGATGGAATTTGTTATTTTCAACATATCGCGGCAATGTTTTGCAGCGGAAAGGTCTTATGCCAGGCAGGGAGGTCTTATGTGGGAGGGTGTGTGTGGTCGGGGATATCATGGTAGAGGTTATGCCAATGCTCGTGGAAGGCCATTAAGGAAGCTATTGAGAAATATGTCCTGTAGAATTGTTGACAGTGTCCAATATGAGACTTTTATCATTATGCACTATAACGTAATATTAGTCAAATTTACACAGGTCAGCAACAATACTCCAAAGGTACGTGTACATCTAACAATGGCAGAGGGAGCAGACCTGGACCTCCCCACAGAGGAGGAGATAGACCAGATGAAGTTGGGCAAGTTAACTCGGCTTCTCCATAAGCTTGGCATGACGGAGGAGGAAACTGATGATATGGAC
This sequence comes from Branchiostoma floridae, assembly GCF_000003815.2. NCBI lineage: Eukaryota > Metazoa > Chordata > Leptocardii > Amphioxiformes > Branchiostomatidae > Branchiostoma > Branchiostoma floridae. Next base: position 792,411 of record NW_023365714.1, read on the forward strand.
AAAGAGGAGGCGAGGGAAGAACTGAAGAAGAGGATCAGGCATCCAGAGACACAGTCAACAGCAGCAGCAAGGAAACCCGCTGAACAGGTGAGAAAAATTAACAACCAAATTATATAAACCTTTGGTGCCAACCAGCTTTATATGAACATGTATCGCTAAGTTTGGTCAATGGTTTCTCAAGTGTATAATGTATCAAAATGCTTTCTTACACAGGTCAGCAACAAACAACAAAAGTCTGGGCCACTACATGCAGATGTAGACATGGCAGAGGTAGCAGACCTCCCCACAGAGGAGGAAGTAGACAAGATGGGGATTCTTCAACTATATCTGCCTCTCCGAAATGTTGGTTTGACCGATGCAGAGGTTGGTAAGTTGAGTGAGAATGATGCAAAAGCTGAACTGAAGAGGAGGATCAGGGACATACAGGCAACAGCTGCAGAACGAAGAAGAGCTGGACAGGTGAGAAAATCAAACCAAAAAACTTCTGTTACTAAATTAACAATTGAAGTCCTATTTCTTAATAGATCATTCAAGAATAATCTTTTTTTTTTAAGAGAACCTGCTTGGTATATTTTATACGTCAATATCTAAAAGGGCAAAAAGTCTTGCACCTGAGGTCAGGTATTCTCTGATCTTCATGGCCTTGGCAAAGTCCGGGTCATGATTACTCTCCAAGCAGAGGTTGGTAGGGAAAATCATATACTTATATGCCGTATTTTTCAACAAGCCAAATACGGCATATAAGGAAAAGGCACATTGTTGTCACACTTGAACTAGTCAAGGATGCTCATTGAAGCTGTTAAATCTCAAGCTGAAGAAAGTTAGAATGAAAGATAAAAGGTTTGGAATCAAACCCCCCCACTGTATTTTTCTCCTTATAGGCTGCAGACAACATGACAGAAGTCCTGGAAAAGAACAACTTGAAACAAAAACGCCTAAAAGATCTATGCCATAGCATTGCTGCCTATCTTCCCAATTTGGATGACGCTATAAAGGATCAACTGAAGACACGATTTGATCATGAGGCTGGAGACATCCTAAAAGAAGTGCAAAGTCACTTAGACAAGGAAGAATGTTTTCTTCTTGTAGCAGGTGTGTTTGAGTATCAGTTACATCCCTGTAGACTTAAGGATGACATACATGTACAATGTATTGGGCTGTTTTATTCATGGTCTGCTCGTCATTACTGAAGATGTACAAAGAAGTGATGTTTATTTGAATGCTGTGGAATCTCTTATTGTTCACATCCAGGAGAAACATCCTCAGGAAAAAGCACCTTCCTGAACCTGCTTCTGGGAGATAAAGTCTTACCCGTCGCATTTGAAAGTTCCACTTCTGCCATCTGTGAGGTGAAGTATGGTATGACCAAGCAAGCCGTGGTGCATCTGAGGGAGCCCAATGATCAAGGGCAGAAGCAAATAACCATCCCACTGGATGGAACAGAGGAGCATCAAGCGGAGCTGAGAAGCTACATGCATCTGAAGGGTGCCTACAGAGACCAACTTCCTCCAGCCAAGAAGGTTGAGATCTTTTGGCCTCTTCCTCTTCTTGAAGTAAGTCTCACTTTGCTGAAGGAAAATTTTTGATTTTATTATTCTCGTTACAATCAAAATATTGCCAGTTAAAAGAGATTATCTGAGTCGTGCACAGTTACAAGCCATGTAAATACTTGTAAATGTACAAGCTTTGAAGCTACCTGTTGTTGTTTCCACAATATTATTTTGTAGATAAGCATCATAGCAGTCCCTACTGTATATGTAAGTAGTTTTAAAATATTTTTGCGTCAAGTATTGAGCCTTAATTATTAAAACTTGATACAGCTTTTGTGTAAAGACATTTATGACATATTTTATATTCAGGGAGGAATAGTGATAGTGGACAGTCCAGGAGTTGGAGAGAGTGACATGATGGACAAAGTTGTAGCTGACTACATCCCCAATGCCTTTGCGTTCCTGTACATCATCAACAGTGCTAATGCTGGAGGAGTCCAACATGACAGGGTGAGGCCTTGCAAAACGTCTTGAAAGTAACTTAAATGTAGATCTTTTAAAACAATCTTTTGTAGAGCCTTGGATGAAATCCTTACAGGATCTTCCATAACTGTTCAAATAAGGAATAACTTACACCACTCAGATCTAAAGTCCAAATATACTTGCCTGGCTTTGAGATCCATTTGTAGGAATTATTTACTGCATAAGTTAGACCAGTGTATGCTTTCCATCCAGTCTGACCATAAACCACTTGTTACAAGTCTTGACTGTCTTGAATTTAGTATTATAGTGATCTTACAAGCAGATGATACATGTCATAAATGTGACAATGGTAAAGTCCTTTTATTCCATGTGCAGTTGGGAAAACTTCTCAAGCTGTATGCAGAAAAGGAGAATGTCTTCAACTCAGAATCAGCCATGTTTATCTGCAACAAGTGGGACCTGGTTGAAGCTGAAGCACCTGCAAAGGAGCAAGAGGAAATGAAAACAAACACATTCAGGAAGCTGTCACAGATGTGGCCTGACCTGAAGGAGTCGCAGGTGTTCTATGTGTCAACAAAAAAGGAAAGACAGATTCTCAAATTGAATCTCACCATGATGCTTACAGTGTGGCACTTAGCTTACCTTTATGTTGTAATTGGCTAATTGCCTTGAATGTAAAATTGTGCGTATGTGCGTGCAAAATTCATGTTGCAGGAAAATTGTGTGTAGCAACAAAGAAAACAAGCAATTTCTACTCCTTCCAGAAAACAATGACATTTGTGTGAGTGGCTGCACACAGTAAAACTGTCAAAAATGTATTTTAACACAGTGGCTTTGTTTTAATTCACCACTTCTGGTTTGAAAAAAATGAAGGCCTGCTCATGATGCTGTACAACATTACCAAAGTTAGAGTCTGTGCATACTCGTAAGTCTATCTTCTATCAGCTAACTGCCTCTTTTAGGGCATCCATTACCTTTAACCCAACAAGACTGTTGTGATGAGGACTATTACTATTTGTGCTTCATATCATTGCTGCAGGCTGTAGGTCCAGGAGGGATTCTCTCTGCAGACTTCACCAAAGTGCTGGATGGTCTGGACTGGCTGCTGCCCAAAAGTCTGGACATCAAACTGGAAACTCAGCGCAGGTGTGATGAGTTATATACAATGTAGATTATATATCAAACAATGCATAATATCATTCTAAAATGTATAGATTGACAAAGTTTACATTTAAAAAGTATTTTCATTAAAGTTTAAACCTGTTCACAAGTCTAACACCAAGTCTAATGTTTGTGACTGGATGACTTTAGCTTGTCATAAATATTTCAGGTTGCTGACTAGACTTTTGAGTGCAGCTCTGGCCGAGATTGATGTGCCGCTAAACATTGCCAGACAAAACTTGGACAAGGAGGCTAAATGGAAAAGGTATCAAAAGGCAAAGAAGCAGTTCCAATCATTTGAAGACAAAACAAATGGGGACTTGAAGGAATTGGAAAGCACGTTGAAGAACAACCTGAAATCCAAAAAGAATTTTGTGTCTCACCTGGTGAAGAATGGTGCATTGGAAAATGACATAATGGCAGTACAAAAGCTTCCAAGTATAGTAGCCTTGCTGATTCCCTCCAAAAGGAGAGTGAAGCATCAAGATATCTTGGCCAAGCTGGTCCATGACAAGAGAGGAGAGGATTTCTCCAGGCTGAAAGCTCTCTATGAAGCCCTGGCAAACACTCTGGCTCATTGTCCCTCCTTTGAGCACCTTGTAAGTGAATTGGAAACCACACAGAGTGAGTCCTTCAAAAGGCAATTGCAAGAGGTTGCTGATTCATTGGAGAAAGCCCAACAGCAAGCAATGGCGTCCATCACAGGCAAATCCTCCTCCGTGCCCCACATGGAAGTCACGCATGATGCTCGGTTCCATACCCCATTTCTTGACACCATGTATGACACATTCTTCAAAGGGATAACAATGTCATACTTGCACTGGCCAGGAAGGTGGAGTATGTCACACTTGGTTCAGAGGGAGTCCCAAAGCAGCACAGAATCAGTACTCTGCAGCTGCTGGGATCAAGCACAGGCAGACACACCCCTAGTAGACATCCTGATGAAGGCACTGAAGTCAGAGGAACTGATCATTGACCTGGCTGAGAGGCAGATGCAACCAGAGCGCGACCTGATGGCACTACTGGAAGAGGACATCAAGAAGATGTTGACCATTATTGACAGTACAATAGAGGTGAATTTCAAAGATGCCAGAAGCAATGATGAAATCTTGAAAACGTATACACCACAAAGCGAGGAGACCAACCGCTTCCTGGGCCAGCTGGCAATGTTCCACCTGACAAGCACTAAGACCTACGAGTATGACCTGGACAGCATCCCAGGCTGGACAGACACAAGGAACAGACTAGGAGGGGGGTCCTTTGGTGAAGTGTTCCGTGTCCAAGTCCCATGGCAGGGAGCAGTGATTCCAGCAGCACTGAAGATTGGACTCATGCCATACAACATCATAACCCCAGACACTGCCTGGGAGTTCCTGAAGGAGGAAGACAACTTGCGGTAAGCAAGAAACTCATTTTAAGAACCAAGATTTCCCCAGTCAAATTAAAGATAAGTATGTAAGCATACAACATTGTGAAAAGCATGTTGTCACTCAAAACACTTTTTACCATCAGGAAGCTAAAGGGGAAGCACATAGTGGAGTACTACGGTACAGCCTGCAAGAGGCTGCAGGGGGGAGACCTGAGGCTGGGGCTTGTGACAGAGCTGTGTGAGGGCACACTGGAGGACAGGATCATTGCCAAGAAGTAAGGGTGAAATGTTAATGTTTGGGTCATGCACATGTATATTTAGAAATTAATGTATATCTCTATTGTGTATCAGGTATCAGCCCTTCAGGGTAACACACCAGCTTCTTTAGTGTAAACCGCTATTCAGTGTAACACACATTTAATACTTCAGTCATATGAAATGAAGGTATCACTCCATTCAACACATTTATCCGTTGAAGGAACAGGTCTGGAAATATTTGTTTCGTCCACTGATGTTCAATAAGCATTATCTATTTATATATGCCTCAGGGACCATAACCCAGCCAGGTGGGCAGATGACCCAGAGAAGCAGGCAGCAGCCTTCAGCTACATACAGGACAAGGCTATCCAGCTGTGTGAGGGGCTGAAGCACATCCACAATGCTAGCTGTGTCCACAGGGACCTCAAACTCAACAATATACTGGTATGTTATACATCATCATATATATAATCATGACCCCAAAACTAATCATTGTGACAGGAATAAGTCATACATGTACATGTATATCAAACTTGTGTTCTTTCTAATGGTTTTGCTGCACAATAATTGCTTAGCTAAAGAATGTGACATTCATTTACAATGGGGCTAGAAGGGTGGTGAAGCTCAGAAGAGCCATGTTTGTGTGTAAAACTTCTCCTATTGTAAATGATTTGTTTCTCTATATACTGTATACACAAGGTGACTAAGGACAACATTGTGAAGCTTGCTGATGTTGGACAGACAAAACAAGAGGAGAAGATCACAGGGACAGTAACTGGAACTGCCAGCTATGCAGCACCTGAAGTAAAGGAACGTAAGGTGTATGACAAGAGTGCGGACATCTACAGCCTGGGCCTCATCCTGTGGGAGATGTGGTACGGAGTCCCCCTGTATGGACTTGGAGTAAGTTGGGTTGAACATTAAAGTAGTGGGACTTACCCAGTGGGAATAATTGCTGGCCACAAGTTAAACTCCCACTCAGCAAAATCCTACGGCGTGAAAATCCTACCGGGTGCAGACGATTACCCCAGCGGCAGAGAGCTCCATCTGCCTCATAGAACGGTAGGCCAAGCCACAGTACAGTGGATTCCAGGTTACCATGGTTCTGGCCTCATGCATTCCGCTGCTGTAAGTGGCAGAATGCAAAAATTGCAAGCACAAGTTTGCTTTTTGCTTACAAAATAATTTCAGAATCTGTTAATTCCATGATGCTGATTATATCATGATACAACTTTGTTTTTGTTTTGTAAGGATTCTGACTATGCTGCAGAGATGGAAGAATGTCTGAGGGAAGGGAAAAACATCAGGATGCCAAAGTGGAAAGGTACAGTCCCCCCCATCCCTGGGTGGACTAGGCTGATCCACCACTGTCTCAAGAAGGATCCAAGCGAAAGACCAGAGATTCAGGAGTGTCTGGAGAAGATCTCAGGATTTGCAATTGACTAGAGTAAGAAATTGACAAAACCAGTGATTTCCACTTTGTTAGAAGTACAGTTTTAAGTAGTGATTGCAAGCCAAAAAGCAGTTACTCAAGCAACTGGATATGATTTTGGAAACGGTCAGATGTTTCAGATAGCATCCTAGTCGTCACTGACGAAAGACACCAGATGGTTGTCTGACTGTTTCCAAAATCCAGCTGCTTGAGTAACTGCTTTTTGGCTTATCTTCTTACCTGGATGTCTAACCTTCATCCAGTATAGTAGTAATTGCAGTTTGGTAGAAGCAATTTGTATTTTGTTAAAGCAAGCTCCTTGGTTAAAGTACAGCTGTAATTTGCATTTTGTTAGTAAGAGTAATTTGCATTTTGTAGTAGAGTCTAGAAATACAGTAAGTGACAGCATTTTCTAAGAAATAGTGATTTGCATTTTGTTAGTAGTACAGTAGTGATTTGCATTTTGTTAGAAGTACAGTAGTGATTTGCATTTTGTTAGAAGTACTGTAGTGATTTGCATTTTGTTAGAAGTACAGTACTGATTTGCATTTTGTTAGAAGTACAGTAGTGATTTGCATTTTGTTAGAAGTACAGTGCTGATTTGCATTTTGTTAGAAGTACAGTACTGATTTGCATTTTGTTAGAAGTACTGTAGTGATTTGCATTTTGTTAGAAGTACAGTAGTGATTTGCATTTTGTTAGAAGTACTGTAGTGATTTGCATTTTGTTAGAAGTACAGTAGTGATTTGCATTTTGTTAGAAGTAGAGTCAATTCCATATTACCGAGAGGGTGTTTCTTGCCTTTTGTTCTAACATTTTGGAAATCTTTGTAACAATCTAACTGTGATAAGTAACTATTTAGTACTATTTATAACATCTATGTGACGTTCTAAATATTTCTATAGTATGTTCAAACATGTTAGAAACATTTCTATCATCAAATACATTATTTCTGTTAGTTTCTAAACTGTTCCAGCATAGATGCATCATTTGTGATCACATGTTCGAACATGGAAACAATATGATGAAACTAGGTCAGTGGGCTGGGAAGAGGGCAATTCACACATCCCTGCCAAGTACAGGAAATTATGTCTGTCTGGCACCTTCTCACAAAAGACTCACCATTGTATACTAAAGAAAATCTAAAAATACAAGAGCCAAACAAAGGACCAAGCTTAGGAACTTTGTTTATGGGGGCAATAAAAGTTTTTATGGAGGGAAAAAATGACACAAAATGTTGGAACATGTTGGAACAATAACAAAAACACATAGATGTTTGAAAATTGTTCTAAATAAAGAGATAATTATATCATTACTTTCCCAAATGTTCCAACAAATATAAAAAGGTTCAAACATGTTTAAACTTTCATTTTTAAATGTTTGAACAATTTCGAACCTGACTGACTGGAATGTTCTTTTACTCAAAATAGTTCAAACTTATCACAAATATTATTTCAAAACCATCTCGGTGACTTGGAATTGACTCTACTGTAGTGATTTGCATTTTGTTAGAAGTACAGTAGTGATTTGCACTTTGTTAGAAGTACAGTAGTGATTTGCATTTTGTTAGAAGTACAGTAGTGATTTGCATTTTGTTAGAAGTACAGTACTGATTTGCATTTTGTTAGAAGTACAGTAGTGATTTGTATTTTGTTAGAAGTACAGTACTGATTTGCATTTTGTTAGAAGTACAGTACTGATTTGCATTTTGTTAAAAATAGTGTTTTTTGCATTTTGTTAGAAGTTCATTGTACATGCACCAATGTCAATGTATTTTGTTAGAAGCGCAATTACTGCATATAGTTGCATTTTGTTAGAAGTAGTGAGTGCATTTTGTAGTGAGTGTACTGGTATTTTGTAAGATAAGACCTTTGTTGCATGAATGTTGAGTTTATCCTGGAAGGAGGGTTTACAAACCAATACTAATCATAATCCAGCTATACATAAAGGTTATAAAGTAAGTATTTGACTGTGACATCTCTGATAGCTTTTGCAACAGTGTGGTGTATGGTATTTAGTGAAATCTATCCCTTGCTGACATAATGCTACTTTTTGGAATTGAAAAGTTATCCACATGGCATAACTGCCTGACATTATACTTTTAATAACAATATTGATCAAAAGGCTAGGAGCAGTGTCCCCTTTCACAGGCAGAAGGACAGCCTGAGCTTGACAAATTTACAACTGCTTTCAAAAATGTCCACACGATACACCAAAATCATGTTCAACCATGCTTTTATTCCTCCTTCAACAGGCATCAATAAAGATTTGCAAAGTAACAAGGCATTATGGGATGTGTGTGTCAAAGTTGAACTTTTATCAAGTAAATGTATAAAGACTGTATAACATACAGAAAATTTCATTGATATCTTTACATTTACTAATGTTGTTACATCTTACAAGCACAGTCTCAGTTTCGAGTACGCTTGTGCAGAGACAGGTATTGCAATTGTTGTCAAAGGTAAAGGCCCCTGACTTGTAAACAGTTCTCATGTCTTGATTTTCATAACAAATGATGTACTTTGTTTATGTCTCAGGGGCTTTCACCTTTGACATATTATCCACATTTCCTGTTGATGCACATGCATACTCAGAACCATGAAAATGCTTATTGCCCATTACCAGCCCCCCACTCTAACAGAACTGTGCTACAATATCAACCCCCCTCCCACCATAACAGAACAGTGTACCACAATATCTACAGCTGCACTTTGACCCCTGACCCCTAGAGGTCCTTGATGACCTCCTCGACCTCCTCCTTGCTGAACATGTGGAACCGTTTTTCCCGCGTGATCGTGGCGACCTCGACGTTCGTGGAGTTCAGCTTTTCCTCCATCACCTGCTTCAGGATGGTCAGGGCGGACTTTAGAGCTTCCTGTAAACAAACATGTAAACAAGTAAACAAACAAGTAAACAAACAAGTCAACAAAATGGAGTTCAGCTTCTCCTCCATCACCTGCTTCAGGATGGTGAGGGCGGACTTCAGGGCCTCCTGTAAACAAAATAACAAGTAAACAAACATGTAAACAATGTGAAGTTCAGCTTTTCTTCCATCACCTGCTTCAGGATGGTCAGGGCGGACTTCAGGGCTTCCTGTAAACAAATATGTAAAGAAATAGGTAAATAAACAAGTAAACAAATATGTAAATAAATATGTAAACAAAGTGGAGTTCAGCTTTTCCTCCATCACCTGCTTCAGGATGGTCAGGGCAGACTTTAGGGCTTCCTGTAAACAAACAAGTAAACAAGCAATGTAAACAGGTAAACAAAGGTTCCAACATGGAAGGTCAGGGTGGACTTGAGGGCTTCCTTGAAATTAACTAAGGTTGTTTGCAAGTAAACATTCTCCATTGCAAAAAGAAACTTAGAACACTGAAAGTGAAAGTTACAACGCTTGAATGTCTTAAGGTTGTAAGAAGATGTTGTAACTTACGTTAAGGTTATAAGAAGATATAACTTACTTTAAGAGTCATAGACTTGTGATAGACCTCCTGTAGTGAACTCTGGGCGCCCTCTGACCCGGAGCCTATAGCCTTTGCATCGTACTGTACATATGTGCCTGAAGAAACAAGACAACAAGAACTGTGATTGTGCTGTACATATGTGCCTGGGGGAAAAACATCACGATAATATAAAAGTCAACTTTGTGTAACGAGCAATTGGAGAAGAATGTAATTTTAAAGCTTGTATTCTTTCTGAGATTGTTAGGTACTACAGTACAAAGGTAAGCAAAAATCATGGTTGGGTGCATGTAGTGATGCTGTTGTATTTCTGCTTCGTTTCAATTCTTTTAATCGTTCAATCAACTTGATAAATGTTCCAATATCCACAAGCCATAAAGATGCTTTACAGACACACTGCACACAGACAGACACACACACCCTTACACACGAACATACACAAACACACACAAACACAGTATCACACACTACAAACCTGAGGGATCCATGTGGAAGAGTTGCGGCCCCTTCTCGTCGATCCCGGCGACCAGCAGCGCCACGCCGAACGGCCGGCTCATGGCGCCGGGATCCGGGTCCTCCTCGCCGAACTGGATGGCGAGATTCGCCACCGCCTGGCAGACGCTCTCCACCGACATCTGCTCGTTGTATGTGAACCAGTAATTCTGCAGGGAAACAATGAAAGTTACTACAAGAAAAACTGGAACAACTCATGAAATAAGGGTGATGTTGAGTGAAGTACTCTCAGATTTAAAAGATTAACACTGCTAAACTGAAAGTTTTAGCCTTACAATATATAGTCCAGGGACAAAGACAATAACAACAAAGGATGATAATCTGAAGCCTTCTTCCTAGTCTGTATGTCTTCATTACCAAATATTGTTTGTAATAAAATTTCTCTTGAAAGTATCAGAGAACCTTGAGGAAATAATCTGGTAGCTTAACAAACAACAACCCTTGAAAACAGTACTTGTAGCTGCCTGTGTATACTAGAACTAGTAGAAGCCCTCCTATATCATATTCATATATCTGTAACCACTATAATATAGTCATCTCTCTGTTCTCATGGAGTCTTTGAGCTAAAGAAGCACTTCAAGAAATTGCTGCCTGTGTCCTATGTGTATTGCATCGTCTACAATTTGAATAAAGTCAAAGTCAAGAAACCACCAAACTGACCTGTGCCTCAACGCGAGCCTTATCGATCATGGTTCGGGAGTCTGCGACCAGCCCGCTGACAGCACAGCCGATGTGACTGTCCACTTCAACTATCTTCTCAACACTGGTGGACACCATCAATGGGGAGGTGATGCGCTTCTCTACCGCCAACACTATACCTGAGGTAAACAAACAAACAAACATGTAAACATGACACCATCAGGGGAGAGGTGATGCGCTTCTCTACCGCCAACACTATACCTGGGATAAACAAACAAACAAACATACACTGCGGTAGCTCTTTTCGACAAGTAGGAACAGTAGATCGCGGCTTAACGTCCCGTCCTAAAGACTGTAACCCTTGTAGCGTGCCATCATTTTTGTGAGTATGTAATCTTCTTTCCCTTAAGTTTTTTTCTTAAAATATACAATGTATGTGTATACAGGCTTAAATCATGTTACAGTACCCATAACTTGAATCTTGGCGACCATGTCTGTGGGTAAATGCCTAAAACGGCATCTTCAGGTGCTTTACGGGAGCACACGGTATTCAAACATGCCGCAGATGACAACAATTGAAAAGCCTGTAAACACCTTTTTTTTACTTTAGAGAATTAGAACCTCTAACTATAAAAGCTGTCGCACCTTCTGATGTCTGTATCCCGATGGCGGTGGATCCGAGCTTGATGGCCTCGATGGCGTACTCGATCTGGAACAGCCGACCTTCTGGTGAGAACG
>NW_023365714.1:804054-804902 GCF_000003815.2 Branchiostoma floridae
ATTGATATCTACTAATGATCTGTCGTAATTAGAAAATGTGTGTTTTCATCTAATTAAAAAAATTTAATTCTTAATAACTACAGATCGTTAGTAGATATCAGTTTGCGCAACACTACGTTTTTAGCTTCCATCATTATGCAACGAAAAACGAAGTTTCATTACAGTGGTATGTACCAAAGTGCTGTATTTTGTCATAGAAAAAAAATAATATCAGAGGTAATAAAAATGATGACGTCATCAATTTGGCCCCCCAAAAATCAGATTTAGAATTCTTTAATGCCCATCTATCAACATTCGTTATGGCTCCATTCTTTCTTAATTCATTAATAAGAAAACAGTGGAAGGTCAAAATGCCAATTTAGCCAACCGAGATACCTTAAGGCTAAGTCTTAATTCTACACGACTCTTCAGTTCAGTAATCTTGTTCAATCACCATGTTAGTGTTATCATTGATTATGGCAAGGAGTTCTGTAACAGTGGGGTTCAAGCACCGCCAACCGACCATGCCAATCGCCTGTCAGGCTGTTGGGTGAATCAGTTGGGTGATTGGGTTTGGGAGCTTGGCTGCCCGGGTCCAGCGCGATAGGTTATGGGTTCGATGCCTGGAGCGAACTTGGGGTAAAAACTGTTAGATACTCACCCCTTGTGTTTCATTATCATTGATTATGGTAAATAATTAATTACTAGCAGCTCTTTTGATTATCAAATACTTTGTAAAAAAATGTACCAAATAAACACCTTTATCAGTCAGTCCTGGTGGTCTCGCAGGTTACCAATCACTTATATTCCCACCGCAAATTAGCGACTTTTGTGCACGTTTTCATATCTATTTCACAAATTAAGACCAC
>NW_023365714.1:808438-809573 GCF_000003815.2 Branchiostoma floridae
ATGCATTTGCTGAATATCATTTCCTACATTTTATTCTGCTGATGTGATGGAAACTATGTGGTGATATTAAAAATGCAATCTAGACATTGATAGTTCTCGACCTGTTCTTCTGATAGACATATACACGTTCACATGTGGCAAACTTCAGAATCGTGGTCAAAAATGCGGTTCACCCCCCTCCCCCATAAGCACCGCCACCGCGTTTTGTCTTCAAAATTACACGTGGAAAACTACCCCGACAGAGTCGCTTACCTTGTTAGAAACATTCTACTGAATCTTTTGTTCCTCTTGTGCTGTCAAAAAGTAAGTGAAACTCTCACAGATATTTTTTTCTTGGAGAAAAATTGTCAAAACGTTTCTTCAGCGTGACAAAGCAGAGCTCGCCGCCTGACCTCTGACCTGCCGCGGGGAAGGCTGGGTACGTGTCAGAGGTCATCCTTGGACAAAGCCTGACTGCAAAATCATAAACATTTGGGGCGAGAAAATCGCCGAAATCCGCTGCGAAATCGGCGGATTTCATTCAGCATTTTTCTCGGTTCTTGTATTTTCTTGCAAAAGGGACATTTTGGGAAAATTCCAGCCACAACGTCATCAGAAACAAGGTTAGTAAAACCGGTTTTGTCGCCTCGATAATTTTGACTGTGGTGGTAGGTACCGCAGACTCGCGAATTGTTACCATATAAGGAGCGACTGTAAAACCTTTAATTGTAGCGGTGACGTAATGCTTAAGGTTGGAATGTGCGGGCTGAAGTTCAAGGTGCTGCGGATGTTTTTCCGTGTGATTATAACTTGTTTTACGGTACAGAAGTAGGTAGAGTTGCAAATTGACAGTGTTATGTCGTACATCTGGAAATGATTTAGAATTTAAATGCCAATTTGTGATTTGATGATAATATAGTTGCAATGGTTTTCAGGATGCATTTAGTAAGAATAATGTTAGAAATAATGTCATTTATACTACAGGTATTCAGGTAGGCAGTGACAAACATAAAGTAAGGTTGGGAATGAGGGCTCCTTGGAAATCAGTTTTTTTGAAAACTGAAGGGACTGAGGACTACACTACCAGATTGATAAATAGAAAATCAATCATCATATTTTTACAATTTGCACTTATGTAACTTTAACCTTAAGTATC
>NW_023365714.1:809673-818725 GCF_000003815.2 Branchiostoma floridae
TGAGAGACACTGGTAAAGGTGCACAGAGAGAGTCAGGTGCAGAAAATCTGAAAGATATGTTATATAGCATGATATAAGGCCACACCAATTAATTTTTTTGGTTTCGCAGGTTTAGAAATATAAGGCTGGCCAAACTGTAAGAATACTGTAAATGCATTTAATTTCGCGGGGATTTAATTTCGCAGGGATTTAATTTCGTGGTAGCGGGAAAAAGGACTGTTCACAATGGTTTTAAGTTCACCGTAGCACCATTCACTCTAGTCTATCTGTAACTGCCATGGAAAAGTGTTTGCGGTGATTTTAAATTCACAGTGATTTGGCAATAATGCGATTTTAGCTAAAACCCCACAAATATTTCTCCTTTTACAATATTATAAAATTTAGTAAGATTCAATTTTCCTCCCAGCCTTAAAACCCTTGCTTAAAACCACTGCAAACACTCCACTTAAATTTCCCACTACCGCGAAATTAAATCCCCGTGAAGTTAAATGCATTTACAGTAATCTATGCTGTGCAAGGCTTTAGATTTGTGGGGATTTAATTTCTTGGTAGGAAGAAAATGGAATGTTCGCGGTGGTTTTGAATTTCTATCAGTACTTAGAATTACATTTGCATAATGGTCACACCCTCATCACACCTTTATAAATGGACAACCAGTTGGAAGCCAAGAAAGTGCATCTGGGTACTATAACTACTAGTAATTACAAGCAGCTTACATTTGTAACAGGGGTGCTAGAGATGGAACTACAAGGTGAAGAGTTGCTTTTGGTTTTGATGAAATTGATGGCGTGATCAACTGTCTCTGATCTGTATCGAGTTGTACAGTATCGTAAATATGTAGTCAAAGTTTGAAGATTGGGTCTATTTTCAATTGTACCATGTCAGTATTTATTTGTATACACTAGCTATAACAGGTGCCTCCAATACATAGTATAGTACATATTGTAATACTGTGCATTGTATACAATTTGCACATACATGTACGTAGTGCTTAAATAAGAGGGTAGGCACGTATAAGTCTCTGAACAAAAGATTTCAAAGGTGGTCTTAAGTAAGCCTGATTAAATCTCACTTATAGCAGCCTGCCCAACATATCCACCAGACTCCTTTATGGGGAGGGGTCAGATACAGCCCTGGACAGCAGAGTTTGAGTCACACAGAATAGTTTTAAGTTTGTGGTCAGAACATATAGTTACATGACCATTCCTTTGTTTTTCCAGGTGTGACTGAAAGCAGCCCCGTGTTTGCGACAGATCAAATCCTCCAGACTCTTCTATGCTGTAGAGCCCCAGTCTCCAGCCTGCAGTTATGGAGTGGCAGGCAGAGGGCGCCGCTGCACCAGACAGCCAGCTGAAGGAGGAAGGTTCTCCATATGATCACCTGATCGAGGTTTTTCTCCTGTACCAGTGTCGGGTGTGCCAGTTCAGCAGTGTCGAGAGCAAAAACAGCATCCTGTCGCACATCAGGTGGGTTTAACTGGACCAGAGGTCGGGGGTTTGAACCCCAGGGTTGGTGTGTGTGTGTGTGTGTGGTGATCGAGGTTTTCCTGCTGTACCAGTGTCGTGTGTGTCAGTTGAGCAGAGTGGAGAGCAAAAACAGCATCCTGTCACACATCAGGTGGGTAACTCTTGCTATTTGTGTGTGAGTGTGTGTGTGTGTGTGCATGCTTGCGTGTGAGTGTGTGTGCTGATCGAGGTGTTCCTGCTGTACCAGTGTCGGGTGTGTCAGTTCAGCAGTGTGGAGAGTAAAAACACAGGTGGGGTAATTGGACCAGTCCTGAATTTGGTGATGAGGGTTAATGGTACTTACCCTCCTTTGCAGACTTAAAAAAACAGAGTTTTACCACTCTCAAAAAGATGAGCACTGCTTCTGAAGTCGACAAAGTAGAGAAATAATAGGTCTGAGATGACTTCTCTGTCTCTCCCTCCCCAGGACCAAGCACTGTAAGGAAGATGGTACACTTCAGGAGGTGGAGCTGTTCTCTGCCTCCATCTCTGTGTTTGGGGAGAACTTCGCCAACACGCTCAGCGGCGGAGCAAGGCCCCACACCTCTGACAGCCACAGGAGCTCATCAGGCAGGGAGGCCGTGAACCTAGGGAGCTCTCCCGGCAGGTTCGTCACCAAGGCAACTGTCAAGGCTGTCCGGGAGGTCATCGACACCAGCTCGCTAAAATCTGCGAAATCGCAGAAATCCAGTAAACGTGCTGAGAGGGAGGCAGAAGGGGAGGATACGTACCGTTTCCTTGGCAACAGCGATGACGATGACGTGAGCGACCTTGGCAAGGACAAAGACCCTGACTATCGACCTTCAGGAGTGCGCAGAACTGTCGCAGTTTACGAAACCGATGATGATGATGATGATGATGATGTTGTTATTGAGGAGGCTGGAGGGGAGGAGAACCACTCGTACCCTCTAAAGAAAAGGGTCAGGAGGGCAAAGGTCGTGGAGCAGGAGGAACCAGAGAAAGCAGAGGATGATGGGATGGAGAAGGAAGCTGTGGGGTCAGGGGTCAGGACGAGGCGGGGGCGGCCTCGGAAGCTGAAGATCAGGTTACCGGAGGGGGTGGGGGTGAAGCGGAAACGGGGGCGGCCGCGGAAGGAGAAACCCGCAAAGGTTTGTTTGTGTTTATTTCCTTTCCTCAGGGGAGACATATCGCCTGAACTGGAGGTTCACAAATGTTGGGGTACAAACCCATATCAAACATGATCAATGTTAAAAATCACAGTAATGTAACACAAGATCTTGTAACAAAATATTAAGCAAATCAAGGATGTAACATTAACACAACCCTATCTTCATTTGTTACTGATGTTTCAGTAAGGCAATTCTGACTGGTTCACATTGCAATACAGCTATAGGTGTTACTGCTTACAGGTGCAGTCACAAACGTGAAGTAGTTACATAAAAAAGGCGATTGTTTGCGATGTCTACAATGCAGTCCCAAACGTTAAGTATTCACATATGTACAGCGATTGTTTGCGATGTTGACAATGCAGTCCTAATCATAAATTAGTGTAATAGATAAAGTACAGTTATCAAAATGAGAATGTGATTTGAACCCTAGGTGCAGAAGCCGAAGTTCGTCTGCAGTGCGGAGGGCTGCAGCTATAAGCCACTGACCCAGGAGATGCTGGAACTGCACACGAAATGCCACATCAAAGGGGTCAACGACTTCAAGTGCTTCCTGTGCGATCATGTGACCTCCAGGTGGTCCGCCATGCATGTGCACATCAACTACTCGCACAAGAACATGTACTACTGCCAGGTGGGTAAACAATAAACAAATAAACAAACAAATAAACAATCATATTCAACTCGCACAAAAACAGTGTACTACTGCCAGCTTAGTTGACAACTGCAAACAAGTTGTTCTGAGATGGAAAATTGATTAATAATTATTATATTGTGTTGCGTTCAATTTTCACTAAAGTATAACTATTAAGAGAATAAGACCAGCCAAAGCTAGACGTTAGTAATGTATCTTGTGTTTTGTGTATTTGTACAGGAGTGTGAGTACAGCACTAGTAATACATGTAGATGTTATAATACATTATGAGCAGATTGACACATATTTTTGTGGTTTGTATGTCTGTAGGAATGTGAGTACAGCACTAGTAATAGATGTTATAATACATTATCAGCAGATTGATACGAATTTGTGTGTTTTGTATTTCTACAGGAATGTGAGTACAGCACGCGCGCTCTCCCCTTCCTGAAGAGACACATGGCCGACAAGCACCTGCACTCTGCCCTGTGTGAGCAGTGCGGCCGGAGCTTTCCTTCAAGCTCTTACCTAGGTTAGTTACTGGTTAGTTACTGGTTAGTTACTGGTTAGTTATTGGTTAGTTATTGATATCACTAACCTGGTTAGTGAAGAGACACATGGCAGACAAACATCTCCACTCTGCCCTGTGTGAGCAGTGTGGGAGGAGCTTCCCCTCAAGCTCTTACCTGGGTTAGTGACTGGTTAGTTACGGGTTAGTTATTGATATCACTAACCTGGTTAGTGAAGAGGCACATGGCAGACAAACATCTCCACTCCGCCCTATGTGAGCAGTGTGGCAGGAGCTTCCCCTCAAGCTCTTATTTAGGTTAGTTTCTGGTAAGTTACTGGTTAGGTATTGGTTAGTTATTGATATCACTAACCTGGTTAATGGAGAGGCACATGGCTGACAAACACCCTCACTCTGCCCTGTGTGAGCAATGCGGCAGGAGCTTTCCCTCAAGCTCTTACCTAGGTTAGTTACTGGTTAGTTATTGATATAACTAACCTGGTTTGTTACTAGTTATTGATATCACTAACCTGGTTAGTTACTAGTTATTGATATCACTAACCTGGTTAGTGAAGAGGCACATGGCAGACAAACACCCTCACTCTGCCCTGTGTGATCAATGTGGCAGGAGCTTCCCTTCCAGTTCTTACCTAGGTTAGTTACTGGTTAGTTATTAATATCACTGACCTGGTTAGTTACTAGTTATTGATATCACTAACCTGGTAAGTGCTTCTACTTTGTAAGGCTTTAATGTTGCACAGCCAAACTGGCCATAGCCTTACCTCAGCTTGAAGTGTAAGAAAAATTAACCAAATTGAATTCAAAATATGAAGCTAGAGAAAGCTTTAAGTTAGTATTAGTACTATGTAGTATTACTAGTAGTAGTACGGTAATATCCAGTTGATGACAGTTTGTCTACCACCCCCAGCCCTTCACGTAATAGAAGAGCATGGAGACAAGTCCAAGCACAAGTGTCCCCAGTGTAACTACACAACTCCTTACGAGCATGAGCTGCAGCAGCATCTCACCTGTCACCTGCCTCAGTACACCTGTAAGGTGTGTGGGGAGAAGTTCAGCGCAAAGATGGAGCTGGCAGGGCACATCCAGATCCTACATCCTGGGGAGAAAATCTTCTTCTGCGACTTCTGCAGGTTTGTTTGTTTGCTTGTTTGTTTGTGGAGAAATGTTTAGGACTTAGATGGAGCTTCCAGATCAACTTTAAACTCTGAACCTGGTGAACTATGAACTCTTCTCTATTGTCTGCATCGCCTTGAATTGTGCTTTGAAAGTTTGACCATTGACCCCTGCCTTTTGCATGTTGAACTCAACTTTGAACTCTGCTGACGATACTGAACTTTGAACTCTGACTCATTTGCTGCAGGTCAGACTGACTGTAGCATGTATCAATAGGGGCAGCACTTGCAGCTTCTTGACGACTATTATAGTGGTCCCTGTTGATTGCTGTAAAAAGTGCACCTGCAAAATTAGTGACTGCCTTGGTAGTAAGGATTTACTCTCAGTTAATGCTTTTTAAGCTCACATCTGAAACTTGTTTTGCTGTTTCCCAGCTACACAGCAAAGCTGAAGCACCACCTGGAAAACCACATGAACTCCCAGCACACGGCACGCGGAGTGTTCCCCTGTCCCGACTGTGGCAAGGTGTACAAGACTCAACATCACATGGAGGACCACAGGTACGTGTGGAGCTTGTTTGTTTGTTTGTTTGTTTGTGAGAGAACCACATGAACAGTCAGCACACGGCACGCGGGGTGTTTCCCTGCCCCGACTGTGGGAAGGTGTACAAGACTCAGCATCACATGGAGGACCACAGGTACGGAGGGAGCTTGTTTGTTTGTTTGTTTGTTTGTTTGTTTGTTTGTTTGTTTGTTTGTGGGAGAACCACATGAACAGCCAGCACATGGAGTCTTCTCCTGTCCAGACATGGGGCTGGGGTTGTACATGTATCTCATGCTCTCCCTCCCACAAGAAAGGAGACAAGAAGACAAGGCGTACCCATGTCACTACTTCATCTCCACATCCCTGCAGGGTTAGTGTCAGGGTTACAGTTAGTGCATGTATCTAACTCTCCCCCTCTGTTTCACCCCCCTCCCACCCACCTTCAGACAACGTCAACACAAGAAGAAGCAAGACAAGGCGTATCCGTGTCACTACTGTGACTTCATCTCCATATCCCTGCAGGGTCAGGGTAACAGTTATGGTTACATGTATGTAATGCCTCCCCTCCTCTAACCCCCAGACAACGACAACACAAGAAGAAACAAGACAAGGCGTATCCGCGTCACTACTGTGACTTCATTGCTGCAGGGTCAGAGTTAGGGTGTACATGTATCTAACTCTCCCCCTCTCTTCCCTTCAGACAACGACAACACAAGAAGAAACAAGACAAGGCGTACCCGTGTCACTACTGTGACTTCATCTCCACATCACTGCAGGGTCAGGGTTACAGTTACAGTTAGTACATGTATCTAACTCTCTCCCTCTGCCCCCCTCTTCAGACAACGACAACACAAGAAGAAACAAGACAAGGCGTACCCGTGTC
Organism: Branchiostoma floridae; assembly: GCF_000003815.2. Taxonomy (NCBI): domain Eukaryota; kingdom Metazoa; phylum Chordata; class Leptocardii; order Amphioxiformes; family Branchiostomatidae; genus Branchiostoma; species Branchiostoma floridae. The sequence continues at coordinate 816,008 of NW_023365714.1, forward strand.
ACAACTGTGACTTCATCTCCACATCCGGTCAGGGTCAGGATTAGGGTTGGGGTTAGTACATGTATCTAACGCTCTCCCTCTTACCGCCCCTACCCCCAAAGGCAACGACAACACAAGAAGAAACAAGACAAGGCATACCCGTGTCACTACTGTGACTTCATCTCCACATCTCTGCAGGGTCAGGGTCAAGGTTAGGGTCAGGGTCAGGGTTAGGGTCAGGGTTAGGGGCAGGGTTAGAATTAGTTCATGTATCTCATGCTCCCTCTTCCTTTAGACAACGACAACACAAGAAGAAACAAGACAAGGCGTACCCATGTCACTACTGCGACTTCATCGCTGCAGGGTCAGGGTCAGGGTTAGGGTTAGGGTTAGAATTAGTTCATGTATCTCATGCTCCCTCTTCCTTTAGACAACGACAACACAAGAAGAAACAAGACAAGGCGTACCCGTGTCACTACTGCGACTTCATCTCCACATTGCTCCAGGGTTAGGGATAGGATAAGTACATGTATCTAACTCTCCCCCTCTGCCCCCTCTTCAGACAAAGACAACACAAGAAGAAACAAGACAAGGCGTATCCGCGTCACTACTGTGACTTCATCGCTGCAGGGTCAGAGTTAGGGTGTACATGTATCTAACTCTCCCCCTCTCTTCCCTTCAGACAAAGACAACACAAGAAGAAACAAGACAAGGCGTATCCGTGTCACTACTGCGACTTCATCTCCACATTGCTCCAGGGTTAGGGATAGGATAAGTACATGTATCTAACTCTCCCCCTCTGCCCCCTCTTCAGACAAAGACAACACAAGAAGAAACAAGACAAGGCGTACCCGTGTCACAACTGTGACTTCATATCCACATCCCTCCAGGGTTAGGTTAGGGACAGGGTCAGGGTTAGGGTTAGTACATGTATCAAACTCTCCCCCTCTGCCCCCCTCTTCAGACAACGACAACACAAGAAGAAGCAAGACAAGGCGTACCCGTGTCACTACTGTGACTTCATCTCCACATCGCTCCAGGGGATCCACCTCCATGAGAAACAGCGCCACACACAGCCCACCCCGACGCTACGCATCTACAACTGTGAACACTGCGACAAGAGCTTCCCTACCAAGAGCAAACGGACAAGTAAGTCTTCATTCCATCTACCCGTTCCATCCTTCTATACATCCATCAGTTAAACCCACACTCTACATCTACAACTGAGCCCTGCTACAAGAGTTTCTCCACCAAAAGCAAGCGGACAAGTAGGCTTCCATTCAGTCAGAACTGTTAGAACAAGAGTTTCTCCGCCAGGGGCAAACAGATAAGTAGGTTTTCATTTCAGCAACACATACATGTAGCTTCTGCTAAACCGAACCCTGTCATTAACTGTCAACACTGAGACTAGAGCTTCCCTGGCTTCCCAACCAAAAGCAGTAGGAGAAGTGACTCATTAAAACTTGCCACCATAGAAAAATTGTATTCACACATCGTAGATGGTTACAGTTTTAAGATTCCTTTGTGTGTTGTTGTACATTATTTGTTGTTGTTGTTGTTGATGATGTGTTGTTGTTGTTGCCAGCTCACATGAAGCAGACGCACCTGCGCAGCTACAAGTGTCCGCACTGCGAGTTTTCCTCAGGTGACAAGGCACACCTCAGGTCGCATCTCATCAAGCATCTCAGGTGAGGCGAGGGAACTACTTGATACTTTGTTGTGTGCGTATTATCTAAAGCACTCCTTGGCTGAACATGTTTTAATTTTCATATTATTTCTAAACTGAACAACAAACTGTAGAAACCACTACCCTCAGCAACCATTTTTGCTTACTAGTAGTCCATGGAGTGATTGCTGAGACCAGATTTAACTGTTAGTGTACTTGAGAAACGTTCTTCATATCTATTATTTATACAAACTTTTCCTAGGCACTATACTAGACATGGGAATACAAAATATTTGCTTTATCAGTTTATGATTAATATGGGCACTTCCAATAGTGCTAGATTTCTTTGATTGATACACACACAGTAAGGACCCAGACAATGCTGTGAAGTGCCCCCACTGTAAGCAGGTGTTCCAGGGGAAGTGTGATAACTGTAATGTGATAATTGTAGTGTGATAACTGTAATGTGATAACTGTAATGTGATAACTGTAATGTGATAATTGTAGTGTGATAACTGTAATGTGATAACTGTAATGTGATAATTCAGTTTCAGTTTATTTATTTTACCAGGAATACATCTCAGGTCAGCGTTGACCTGTTTTTCAGGCAATCCTGGGCACATGCGCATACATAAAAACAACACAATAACAATGAATAACAACATACTGTAAAAATAGCATTACTAAGCCATTAGGTGTAATTGGCGCCTAAATGTCCTGAACTTCATCATGCTTCGTGTTTCATGAGAAAGCTTGTTCCACAGCTGCACACCGTAGTACTGCAGACTCCCGCGAAATGACGTCACTCTGACATGTGGCAACTGAAGCAAGTGGGGGTCATAGTCCCGTAACCGTGTAGACGCTGCGCGTGTGTTGACCCTTAGGGTCGGGGGTGACATCCATCGGAATAATGTGGACATATATGATGGTGCTCTTCCCCGGACTGACTTGAAAACTGTAGTAAGAGAGACCGTGTCCAACCGTTTACGCACAGACTCCAGCCCTGCAGCAGTTAGCAAGGTGTGAACTGGGACATGATCTTGAAGTCTGTATCCTGTAATCAGTCTTGCCGC
>NW_023365714.1:818825-822608 GCF_000003815.2 Branchiostoma floridae
CAGTCTGTCAAGTTTTGCGGTTTGTCCTTTATTGGCCTGAATGAGACTTGGTAGCCACGCGGTGGCGCAGTAGTCAAGGTGAGACAACAACAGAGTTTGGCACATGGTCTGTAGAATTTCCGTAGAGACAAAACCTTTGGCCCGCCACATGGCACCGAGACCACCAAGGATTTTCTTCATCACCTTCCCAGCGTGTGAAGTCCACAGGAGAGATGGATCAAGTGTGACCCCCAAGTATGTAAACGATTGAACTTGTTCATACACGTTTACACCATCTGTTATATTGACAGACCGACCAGTATGTCTTAGTTTTTGTGGGAGACCAAATAACATGGATTTGGTTTTGTCCGGGTGCAGTAGCAGCTTGTTTTCTCTCAGCCAGTTTGCTACTCTCTTCATGTCACTGGAGATTGTCTCTTCGCACTCTTTTACTGAAGATGCCGAGTAGTAAAGAATGGTATCATCGGCATACAAGTGGATACTGGATTTCTCTATGACATTAGGTAGGTCATTTACATATATGCAGAATAACAAGGGGCCCAGGACACTTCCCTGGGGAACCCCGCAGGGGACCAGAGCTTTTGTAGAGTGTTGACCCTGAATCTGCGTGCACTGGAACCGGTCTGAGAGGTAGGATGTGAACCATTTTGTAGCGTCACTATCAAAACCCAGCTTCTTGAGTTTGCCCAGTAGAATATTGTGGTTAACAGTATCGAAGGCCTTCCTTAAATCCAGGAAAAGCGCAACCGTGACCTTGCTACTGTTAAACGCACACTTGACATCCTCAACAATCCTCTGGACTGCAGTCGCTGTGCTATGATACTTTCTAAACCCGCTTTGATGTTCTGTGAGAAGATCGTTCCTGGCCAAGAAGCGCGATACTTGGTAGGACACAAGTTTTTCCATCACCTTGGACGTGACACTTAGCACAGACACTGGTCTATAATTGGCAACGTTAGCTCGTGTTCCGGACTTGTGTATTGGTGAGATCTGCGCCTCCTTCCACTCAGTTGGGACTTCTCCAGTGGAGAGTGACAGATTAAAAATGTGCGTAAGTGGCTTCACTATCACAGGGGCGGAGTCTTTAATAAGTCTGGAGGGGATTTTGTCCATCCCTGTCGCTTTCTCTTGTTTTTAGCCTCTGGAGTTCATTTAGTACAGTAACTTCATCGACGGATTCAGGGATGTCACGAAGGGGGTCCTCCTGAGAAGCTGGCATCCCATCAACAAGTCTTGTCGCACAGGACGTAAAATATTCATTGAAGTCCTGTGCTATCTCGCAGGGAGAAGATGTTGTGGTGTTGTCAGCACGCTCCAAGTGACTGACTTCGCTGTTAGGTTTGGCCTTCCCCGTGAAATTGTTGATGATTTTCCACATAAGGGATTGGTTACCCTTAGCTTCTGTCACAGCTTGGGCAAAATGACTTTTCTTCTCCTTCCTGATGACAGAAGTTGCCTGGTTCCGGAGAGATCGGTAGATCTCCCAGTCTTTAACATCCCTGGTTTTAATGGCTTTTCGTCTGGCCGCGTCTCGACGGCCCATGATGTTTTTCACTCTGTCTGTCAACCATGGAGCAGTGTGATTGTTTTCCCGTACTGTTTTGTTGCGAAGAGGTGCATGTTCATCGGCGACAGTCAGAAAAATGTCTTTAAAGGCGTTCCAGGCCTCTGTGACATCAAAGCAGTCGAGCACTGTGTCCCATCTAGCTGACTTCAGACTGTCGATGAAGGGTTGCTGGTTGTACTGCTTGTATGACCTGTACTCACACCGCCGAGCAGCACCGGACACTCTCCCAGCTTTAGCACATGTCATGATCAGGTTGTGATCAGAAGGCCCCCAGGCCACACTTGCACTGGACTTGTACTTGTCCGGGTTCGATACAAATATGTTGTCGATGCATGACTCGGAAGTCTCTGTGATGCGGGTAGGCTGGCGTATGACAGGCTCCAGCTGGTATAGACCCATTAAGAATTCCACCGACGACATTGAATGAGTAGAGTTCAGCAGGTCAGAATTAAAGTCCCCCATGATAGCAATATCCGCATTCTCTTTTTCTGCAGTCTGACTGAGATTGTGAACAAGTGATTCAGCAGAGTCTCTCCAGTCAGGTCCAGAGTTCGGTGGTCGGTAAACGCAAGCCAGCAGAGTCTTTCTCACCTTCTCCGGTTTGATCTCGACACAGCAAACCTCTAAGTCTTCTTGCTCGAGCTCACAACGTCGTTGTGAAGGGATTGTCTGCTTCACGTACACACCTACACCCCCACCTTGTCTGTCCCTGTCGTTTCTGTACAAAGTGTAGCCACTGATTCCCACAGAGGAATCTGGGATGGTATCACTTAAGCGAGTTTCATTAAGTCCTAGCACATGTATACGAGAGTCCTTAAGAAGTAACTGCTGAACTTCATCCAGATGTCGTGAGAGGGAGACCACGTTGTAGAAGGCGTAAACAATGCCCTTTCTCCAGTCCGGCAATCCCTCTGTAACGGGTCCCGGGTTGGGTGAAACGTCGCCAGCCAACAGTAGCGTTACGCAGGCTAGTAAATTCAGAGTTTCTACAGTCTTTACCCTGCTTGTAGTTGACCTGACAAGGGATCTTAGACCTAACAGCCCAGGATTGACTTTTACAGAGCTGACATCGTGAGTAATCCATGTTCCTGTTTCTACATGTACATTACTAGTGGCTTTGTCAAGTCTGGGAACTACAGTTGGTCGTGGTAACACCACCAGTATTACTACACTCAGAAATAATGCTCTGGGGATGCTGAAAACAACTACCCCCTTTACAACACTATACAGGCCTTGAGCAACAAACATGGTTTATACAGTGATATTTGCAACAATACAAAAAAGATACTTCTGCAGCGTAATGCACAATAAAAAACGCTACTGCTACCGTTCCTACTTGTTATTTGTCTCCAAAACAATACAAATTCAACACAATGTCAGCTTAATTCCAAATACATGCGGGATTACTAAAAGAACTTTTACTGGCCTAGTTGTGTTGCCTACAGCTACGTATTAAATCAATTAATACAGAGCCTAGTTTAAATATCAAGACCAAGTCACCTAAATAGCAGCAATTAGCATTCCAAATCAGTGGCTTATCCTAATATGCATATCAATGTACACCATGAGATAAATTGCATAGCTGTATATTCTAACCATGCTTAAAAACAACATCAAGAAGAAAATTGCATATAGCTAAATATTGCACATTTCAAAAAACATCTACCAATGGATCATTTAGATATTGGGGATTACAGTTGAGATGGCACGGCTCAAGCACTGCCCCCCTTCCCAATCGGACGCCAGTTGCTGTGAGGCTGGCCCCAAGAAACTTTGAAATGCACTACGAGACAACTTTCAAGTGCACAGAGATATAGTGATCAAAAACACAAACCTCTGGGACCAATCGCTCTACCCAAACTGGCCGAGGGTGCGGGCCTAATTGCGCTGTGCCACTCAATCTGCCGATGGATGGGCCAAGATGGACGCTTCAGAACTTGGCAGAGGTACACCAAGATTTAACGGCAACAGAAACAAGCTCACAATAAATGAGTGTGTAGTACCGACAAGAAGACAGTACTGACAATAAAAATACCTTAAACCAGGGAGGATTTACAACGGATGGAGTTGGGATACTCTCTAACAAATTTAGGCTCTCTAACAAATTTAGGCAGCAGCCATCTTGGACCAAACCATCTAATTGTAGTGTGATAACTGTAATGTGATAACTGTAATGTGATAATTGTAGTGTGATAACTGTAATGTGATAACTGTAA
>NW_023365714.1:830768-831748 GCF_000003815.2 Branchiostoma floridae
AAAAAAAAAAAAAGGATGGAAAAAAAAGAAAAGGAAACAAAGCAAAAATAGTGAGGTAGGAAGGGTAAAAAAAAAAATAGAGCAGAGAATAAAAAAAAATATAGAAAAAACGGTAAGGAGTAGACAGGTAAAAAAAAAATAAAGGCATGAAAAAAGTTTCGAAAAGAAGACAAAAAGTACAACACACCTACCATAGAGCGTACCCTAGGTCTTGGTTTCACTTTCTCACACCCGTTTGCATTGTTGCATGTAAGGTAAGCCGTTGGGCTGCAAATCTCTTCTTCATGGCATAATGTACCTCTGGATTCACTGCTTCCCTGGTCCAGTCTGTTACGTTTGTCTTAGACGTATATGCAGAAAGGGTCATCGTTTAAGACTGTCTGTGTGGTTGAATATGTCTTGAGTTAGGCTAACTTCGGGATACTCGCAGACTGAGAGGCCAATCGACAATTGTTTTCCTTCCGGTGCAGGTAATATTTCACTATGGGAGACAAAGAAGCCCTCACGGAGGCGGACATAGACGCCATGCCGCCGGGGAAGGTATACAGAACTCTCAGCGAATACGGCGTGAACGGCGACGACCTCAGTCCAGCCGAAGCAAAGACCGCTCTCAAGCAAAAGATTCGGGAGCTGACGGAAGAAGCCGACAAAGCAAGAAGCCCTGAACAGGTTAGGCTGCGTTTTTTATGCTTTAGCCTCTAACCTTGGAAAGGCATGATTATTTTCGGAAAGGGGGTCTCAGATCCTAATTCAGGAATTCTTTTCCACTGCAAGACATGATTGACTCCAAGGAGATCGCTTTCAAACTGCAAATTTTATTTCAATTCCATTTTGGAAACTAGAGGAGTGATGCCCATATATATGTATGATACCAAACTCCACCTCCTGTTCGCATCGATCTGCTAGGTTGCTGAAATGATGGCGTCGGTAGCGGAGTCTTACCGGGCCAGACGGGAGCTCCTGTTGCAGCGCTGCCGTGA
>NW_023365714.1:831848-840343 GCF_000003815.2 Branchiostoma floridae
GACCCAGACGACGCAGTGAAGTGTCCCCACTGTAAGCAGGTGTTCCAAGGAAAGGACTCTGTCCGTGCTCACGTGAAGGAGATCCACCCCGGCCTGCCGGTGACCTTCTGTAAGGAGTGCAACTTCACTACTAAACACAAGGTGAGAAGGTCACGGGGCAAAGGGTACTTAACATTGGAGGGGTCAGGGAATAAAGGTTAACTCACAACCATATAGTTCACTACCAAACACTAGTGAGCAGGGGGCAGGGTAAAGGTTACTTAATATCTAAGAGGTCAGTTATGGTAAAGGCTATAATGGGGTTAAAGGTTAGGTCGTGACTGTTCTGTTCTCCTCCCCAGGGCAGCCTGTGGAAGCACCGTGACAGCATGCATAGTGGGAAGGGTCAGGGGTTAAAGATAGTGACTGTTCTGCTCTCCTCCCCAGGGCAGCCTGTGGAAGCACCATGACAGCATGCATAGTGGGAAGGGTCAGGGGTTAAAGGTTATGTGTTCTCCTCCCCAGGGTAGCCTGTGGAAGCACCGGGACAGCGTGCACAGTGGGAAGATCTTCATGTGCAGCCACTGCGGGAAGAAGCTGAAGACGCTGGATTGCGTGCGGACCCACGAGCGGAACCACTGTCCCGTCATCCACGAGGGCCGGCGCCACCGCGTGGTCTACCTCCCAACACCCAGGGCTAAGGTGGGAAATCTTTTGCTCATGTTATGTTATTGTAATTAAAAGTCACACAGATTTTTGGCAACAAAAAAAATAGTCCACAAGGGCCAGCGCCACCGTGTGGTCTACCTGCCCACCAGGTGGGCAATCTTCAGTTTAGGCAATTTTTTTTTAGAAATCAGTTTTTGTAGTTCCAAGATGATGTCATCCATATAAATCATAATCAAATCAACTTGGCCTTACTGGTAGAGAGACAGTGTTTCGTGCATCATTTGCTGATGTTATGTTATCATAATTTAAAGTCATTCAGAATATCTTAGGCCACAGAAAATGAAGGTACAATTTCCATGAAGAAATCTACAGTAATTTGGATAGAATGATAAGAAGAATATACTTTGTTTCGAACTTTTGGCTAAGGACATGCACTAACCACTGTTGTGTCACAGGGCCTTTTCTTGCATGAAATGCAAGCCAGCCACAAATGGAAATATAAAAAAAGATGCATATTTCTGTCCATGACTGCCATTATAATTATAACTCTTCTATTAGAACACGGGTGCCGAGGAGCAAGAAGAATCAGACCGTCCCGTGGACATGGCGGTGCACACGGCGGACGGTCGTGCCAAACAGACAAACACGACACAGGGAACAAGCCGGAACATCTTTTCACAAGAGAACCTGGTACCCACCTCTGGGGGGGTTACCGACAGCACCCCCCTGGTGAACACCCCCTTGCCCTCCGGAGTTACCGATAACACCCCCCTGGCCGGGAGAGAAGGGCAGAGGCAGGATGATAAGGTACCAGACAGCGACGCGGCATTAGCGAGGCAGGAGTCTGTTGTGATACGTGCAGACTCGCCGACACAGGACGGATCCGAAACACGACAAACGGAGTATATCAGTGAGGCGATGCTGCTTCGTCAGGAGGTAAGCGTAACAGTGGGGCTCTGGGCCTTTTGGCATAGTGGTTTGTGGTCTGGTCTCCATCTATGCCCCCCCCCACATAAGTATGTACTTCAGGCACACGCAATCATGGTATCCAGTCAATATTTGATTGTTAATCATAGTTTTTTCACTTGTATGTTTATATTGAAATGATGTAAAGTCAATTTAGGCTTTCAATGTTTGAGAATATGTTTGTTTGTTTTATTCGTTTACACACCAACAAATACATAAAACATGATACGATAACAATTGATCAAACAGGTGAAAGAGGAGGAAAAGATGATTAATTGCACAAATTAAAAGATGAATAATGATAAGATATTTTCTCAACAAAACCCACAGGATGCACCGCCGCGGAGCGTGTCGGTACCGTACACACGACACGACCTGGCAAGGTCAGACGTCCCGCTCACCATGACCTTCATGAGGCCGGAGAACCTGCTGACCGACAGGAGGTCAGAGTTCACGGACAGAAGGTCAGAGTTCACAGACAGAAGGTCAGAGTTCACGGAGAGCCAGGGGAGCGGTGAGCCGAGAACGTTCTCTGCGTACGAGCGGCAGGAGTCGGGGACCCCCCACGGAGACAGTCTGGACAGGATGGGAGCGCTGCAGGCTCACGTGGCAGCAGACGGGGTCTGTAATGTTTGTTTGTTTATTTATTTATTTCATGTTAAGTCAGCTGGGTTGCCCCTTCAACTTATAAAGGTTTATTTCCAATAAGGCCCAGTACTTACAGGATGTGTTCCATTGATCAGGGCTCGAAATACCACATGCATATGTAAGTTTGTGCATGTAAAATTGGTGTGGTGCAAGTAAGTTTAGACCAAACTTGCACCAGTGCAAGTTACTTTTGTCCTCTAATACCTGACATTAGAAAAAGCTTACACACACCGAGAATATTGTCTGTCATTGAAAGGTAAAAGAAAATAACACTGAATAAAAAAAAGCCTAAATTTGTTATTTCTAAATTTGGTTAGACATCCAGGTAAACTATTTTTTTAAACAAATCCATCTCTACAATGCTAATGATTCCTAAGGTGCTGTCTTACCTTGATTTGCATATGAGTTACATTTGCATACTAAATATGTTCAACTGGTTTTTCCAGTTATATGTATTGTATTGAGTTGTTCTACCACTTCATTCTGGAGATGCTTAAGACTAGTTACTGTGATGGATGTCACTTGAAGAGTCCAGAAGAAATCTATGGATCTTATCGAGTTGTAGACATTGAATTGTCTTTAATTGAGGCTAAATTCACAGTTTTTATGAAACAGTTTATACAATTTCAAACCAAAAATAAAATACGCTACGGAAAAACAAATATCCAAACATGTGGTCTTGACCGGTATGTATCCCCATTTACTACTAGTCACGTACATTTGCAAATTTTCAGAAGAGGAGATAAGGGTTTAACAGTTCACTATAAGTATTTTGGGTTGTGCAAGTAAGTTTCTTTTGGTGCAAGTTACCTTTGGCTTAATTTGCACAGGTGCAAGTTGACTGAAAAGTGTATTTCGAGCCCTGCATTGATGATTCAGGATCATGGTTATCCATAACTCAAAGTTCAGGGTCATTTTGGAACACATTTCTGTGTTTATTCTGAGATGAAATTTGACAAATTTGGTTGAATTTGTATTCATGAAATGTTGTTTCTTATCAAACAGTGCCACCTCCTGGGGTTGAGTTGTCTAGAGGCCAGGAAACTTTTACTTTATCCCATACAACCACTGGCATTGACTGGACTGTGGGATTATCAGGACTTTAAATGATGTCATCCTTTTATGTGTGACCCTTACCTCTTCCCTCATGACCACAATAAAAAGTGGCCTTCATGACGATTTGAGTTTCTCACGAATAATCAGCAGTTAAAACAAATGTTGTTGTTGTCTCTCCAGGCATCCCGCACTCTCGACCCTCTGACCTTTGACCGGGACCACTTTGCGCACATGTACCGGCGCGACTTCCTGCAGCAGCAGCGAGAGATGTTCGAGCGCAGCGGGGTCAACGTCCCCACCACGACCCTGATGACCTTGGTGGAGCCGGCGGTTCCCGTGAACCTGGCACAGGACCGGGGGGCGGCGCAGGACCGGTCACCGGGCGGGGCAGTCGTCAGGGGGTTCCCTCGTAGCACCAGCCCTGCCCGGGACGCACCCCGGGAAACCCCGCCGCTCAGCTCCTTTTCACCTCTGTCCCGGTTGCCGTGGGAACCGCCACTCCCGTTCCAGCGACAGCATCCAAACGCGCAGCCGCACGTCAACAGGGAGCTGAGCCGCGAGGCCGAACTGCTGCTGTCGTTCTCACAGACACCCGGGGACATGAACATGCAGTAAGGTCATCTCAAGGTCAAATATTCTATGTGTTCCGGAAATGTTGTGTCAAGGTCAAATACTGCTGCTGTCCTTTACAGACACACAGGGACATGGACATGCAGTAAGGACACTCAAGGTTAAATATCCCAGGTATAAAGTTACATCACTTTCTGAAAAGGTCATGTCAAGGTCAATTATCCTACATCTAAAGATACATAACATTCATGGTGAGGTGTCCTACATCTAAACATACACCACAAGTTACAAGAAAGGTCATCTCAAGGTCAAGTGTCCATCCACTTTCACCTTTGACCCATTTTCTGTGGCAACCACTCTGGTTCCAAGGGCAGCTTCCAAACATGAAGGTCATCTGAAGGTGAAACATCCTGTACATTCCTATATTTAGGTGAATAAGAACAATAGCTTGTATAATTATTATAGAAGAACGTCCTTTCTGGATATATAGTATACTGAAGAAGGTTAGACACCAAGTACATTTCTAGGTAAGAAAGTCTCACAAAATTAATTTAGAAATTGTTCTTTATGTTAGTTTAAGGTAAAGCTCAAAAGTGTCAGCCTTTTGAAGTTTCTGTATCTGTATCTATATAGCCGGTATAACCGCCGTTCGGCGTAACACACCAGCTTCTGTATCTGTATCTATATAGCCGGTATAACCGCCGTTCGGCGTAACACACCAGCTTCTGTATCTATATAGCCGGTATAACCGCCGTTCGGCGTAACACACCAGCTTTGCAGGCACGCGGCGCGGCAAGTTACAAAATTGGTACAAAATTACACAAACATTTTGTGTATTACATTTATATGTAAAGTAAAACTTGGAGATAATTATATGTGCATTACTATTATTCCTTGTTTTTCTAGTTAGAATCTGTCTTACTTAGGGTTACATAAGACAATTTCTGTTCATATATATATATATATGTTCATAAATGTCATTATAGGGTTGTTACCATTGTGTTGCCATGGTTACATTGCCATGACAACATGATGCTTACATGGCTGGTGCTAAGATCCAAGGATCGAATTTCATGATGCAATGATGTCATTGCAGTTGTATATAAAGGTATGTATCTAAACATTTCCTTACAAGTAGTTTGGGGTTAGTAAGGGCTATCATAGATGTTATTAACAAAATAGTGTTTGTAAGACTATTACTGACAGAATTCAAATGTTGTTAACTATAGTATACTTATTAGATAAGAGTGTATTTTAAATAGTAGTAATACTTAGTCATCAAGCATTTGCTACTTGCTAGGAACCTTATTGTTTTCTTCTGTATTCAATTATAAGCTGTACTCTTAGCACAAAAACGAAGGTCTGTGCACTGAAATGGCTTCAAATGTTACTGCAATACTTTAATTTTAAGCCTTGATATACAAGAAAGAAACAGTAGAATTGATCCAACTAAGCTACATGCATGGTGTGTGTTCATGGCGTCACAGGTACCAGGATTGTTGGTTGAGCCTGGAAGAGTCGATAGACGAATATGCTGATATATGAATGCAATAATCATGACTGTTTGTTGGACAAAAGACATAGAAGCTAGCCAGGTGATGAAGCTGTATTCTTGCTGTAGTTTTGGAGTAAAATTTTAAAACATGGGGAAACTCAGGGTTCTCAACTTACCTGTTCTACTGTGTACAATGTCATGTAGTTACGAGTTGTTATTATTATATTGCAATCCATACATAGTATGGGATTGCAATATATTGTCTTTCCTGTGTTTCTTCTTCTTCTTCTCCTGTCAAATCTTCAAATGGGATTAATTTTTCCATTTTTCGACCAAATGAGCTGAAATTTGGCAGGGTGGTAGAAATAGCAAATACCCCCAGACGTTTTTTTCACTTTCTTGATAGAGGCCTTAGAATTTATGATATTTAGGGTTTTTGGTCATTTTTAGACAAAATATGTATATTTTGGGCCCCTGTGCCCTGGTATTACAAGCTAATGACCTGAAATTTGGTACAGAGGTGCATTGGACATATCAGCAAAGAAAACCATCAACACTTTCTTCATAGATCACTTCAAGAATTAGTTATTTTAGTTTTTTTGGCCATTTTTAACTAAAAATGTATATTTTTGGCTCCTATGCCCTTGTATTAAAACCAAATGACCTGAAATTTGGTACATATGTGCGTTTGATATATGACCACAGAACCCCATCAACGCTTTATTCATTGTTTACTCCAAAAATAAGTTATTTTAGGTTTTTTGGCCATTTTTGACTAAAAATGTATATTCTATGCTCCTATGCCCTTGTATTGAAACCAAATGACCTGGAATTTGGTACAGAGGTGCATTGAACACATGCTAACAGGACCCCATCAACACTTTATTCATAGATCACTTAAAAAAATAGTTATTTTGGGGTTTTAAGTCATTTTTGACTAAAAATGTATATTTTTGGCTTCTATGGCCCTTGTATGTAAATCAAATGACCTGAAATTTGGTACAAAGGTAATTTGGACATATGACAACAGGACCCCCATCAACACTTTCTTCAAAGAGCACTATTAAAATGAGTTATTTTGGGATTTTTAGCCATTTCTAGCTAAAAAATGTATATTTTTGGCTCCTATGCCCTTATATTGAAACCAAATGACCTAAAATTCGGCATGAAGGTGTGTAGGACAAGTGCCCACAGTACTTCATTTTCCCTTTGAACAAACATTACTTCAAATTGTTAAATTTTGGGATTTCTTCAAGGATGAAGATGGATTGCAATATGCTGTATTTGCTCCCAAGCAAATGTCGGCCTTTCTAGTTATTAATATGTATTGATCATTATATGATGCATTGCTGTATTTTACTTTACTTCAAACCCAGAATGGAGAATCATGTACCTCTGTTGCTGTTATGCCAGAGCAGAAATGTCACATTTGTCACATGGAGCTTACCCTCAACCCTCCCTGGGTCACCCCAACTTGCACATACAGAAACAGAGAAGATGAGCTGTGGTAACAGTGCAGAACGTTTTAATTTAGGTTACAATTTTACTACTAATTGAAATAATTTTGAGCTGATATTAACCTTATAGTTAATCTGTGAAAGATGGAAGCCTGTGAATGAATAGAAAAGTTGCAAAGCGTAAAAGAAAGAATTCTACTATATACGTTACTTGTTTATTTGTATGTTTACTTTGTGTATTGTAGATGTGAAGTAGTACCAATATGTACCCGACAACGGGTTATGCCAGTACTACATGTATAAGGAAGATTTTTCTGCTGTCTGTTGGTGGAAGAAGAAATATTAAAGCATTCTAACAGCAAGGATGATGACTGTGTTTTACGGACAGCTTCAATGAAGCTTAAGTGGAGTTATGTTAACAGTTTTATCTCAAGGCTGGTCCAATCGATAATGGATAAACATATACCATGCTATAAACGTGAACACCGTTTACTATACTTGCGGTAGACATGGCCTGGTTCGTACGGACAAGATGGTAGGACTGCAAGCAAGAAAAGCCACACGTGCAACAGTGATGACCCCATGGCTAACTTCAGCCTGATCTATAGTATTGTTTACCTGCCCTGTACGTGAACCCACGTCGAAAGGCTTGAGTGGACCAAAAGGCCCTGGAGTTACCCGGGTAACATCAACTTGTTTGCCTGCAACCGTTGCAGTGTTTGCGTTATGATGTGGTTGCAATGTGTTTACTTTAGGGAGATTTCTAGGTTTCCAAAAATAGAAAGAGAAAAGGGTATTCAACCATACTGCAAATCGTACAAAGCAGTAACTGTTGTAAAATGAGCACATATATGCCGTAAATTATAAAAAAAAAGATATCGAAAAAGTGATACTAATGCCATAGAAAATGTGGAAGAACAAAAATGAAAAATCTATTGTTCAATATACCATACTCCGTGGTGTGTTTGTGTTCAGTCATTTGTTCAACCTTTCTGACCACTTAGATTTCATACTGAAGGCAACTTTTGGGGGCCAAACTTTTTTTGTTCGCACGCTCGTATCAGTTTTAGGGTTCCCATATATAATCAAATCAACATGGCTCAACATAATAAAATCAACGAGAACGCTTTTGTCCGTCACAAAATCTACTTGGTGTGACTGACAAGGTGGGTGGAAGCTACCATAGCCCAATATGGTGTTGTTGTGGTCGTAAGTCTACCTGTGCTTGGCAGATAGCCAGGTGTTGGTCAAGGTTAAAGGTCGTGGATGAGTCATCAGTTCCACACACATAGTCCCTAACTACCGAAGTAAGGACAAGAACGAGGAAGACTCTTCGAGGATTGTCTTTGTGTTTGATACCTGGCTGTCCACAGGGCAACAGACTTACACTTACTTCACTCATCGCACTGCCGACAGCCTCGTTTCAAAATCCCAACAAAAAAGGTGAGTTTGCCGTCCTGGTTACAATGATATTTATTGCTTAACACGTTCTACTCGTTAAGGTAGACCGCCATGTAGTAGTCTTAGTTCTGAGCTCAATGTCGACAAAAACGTCTCTTAAGTTGTTGTGATAAGACACTAAATTACCCAGTAATGGCAGTATAGGCAGACGTCGTGTAGCATAGTCAACCGTGACCGCATTTTACATGATATAG
>NW_023365714.1:840443-854971 GCF_000003815.2 Branchiostoma floridae
AGCTGAAGTATGGGGAGACTCGTCAGGCAAAGGTTCATCTCAGGGAACCAGACCCAGTGACTGGGTCAACTTATAAAGTCATCTCCCTGAGTACCAACCGAGAGAAGTGTCAGCAGGAGCTGGAGCCCTACATCCATCTGAGAACAAAAGAGAGAAAGATTCTTCCTAAGGCCAGCAAGATTGAGATCTTTTGGCCACTTGCTTTTCTTAAGGTAAATATGCTTAAATTTGTTAGAAGTATATATGGGTAATTGACATTTGATTCTCTTTTTTTGATTATTGAGTCAAGCAGATAGCTCACGACGTCAACCTGCAAAATCATTGTTATACATGTATATGTTGAGGGGTCGAATATATGACTTCCTTTGTTCCCAGGGAGGAGTGACGATAGTAGACAGCCCGGGAGTCGGAGAGAGTGAGATGATGGACGAGGTGGTTGCAGAGTACATCCCATCAGCCTTTGCGTTCATCTACATCATCGACAGCTCCTGCGCAGGAGGAGAACATAAGGACAGGGTAAGGCATGGGGGAATAGGGACTCTGTGCACCTGTTATTATATCTTTTTATGATATGCTGTGACTATTGCTGTTGATCTGTGATATACATGTACGACTTTGGCATTTGGTTTCTTCTGGCATTGAATTGGTATTGGTTTCTGTGCCCCTTTTACAGTTGCTGGGACAGCTTCTGTCGAAGTGTAAGGACCTGGAACATTTTGACCCGACAAAAGCCATATTTGTCCTCAACAAGTGGGATCTGGTACCGGAAAAGGAGAGGCAAGAGGTGAAGGAGGAAATAATTCGGAAGCTGGGGGAGATGTGGGAAGGACTGAACGAGTCTAGGGTTTTCGTTCACTCAAATAAGGTGCGTCTTATAATTACAAATCAAATAAACCGTGCTTGGTTTTGTTGTATTGTTGCTATATTCACAGCTTACCATATTTTACGGCGAATTTGTGTGATTATAGAATCATCAGGTAAGAATCATTAGGAATGATCTACTTTAAATTTGGTTGAAGATACTGATTGATGTTTTTAGACAAAAACATAATGGAAACTTATTTCTATGCAGGAAGCGGTTAAGGGCGGATTCCGGTCGACAGACTTCAACAAACTGCTGGACGGCATCTATGACCTCCTGCCGCAGAGTCTGAGCCACAAGCTTGCTGTTCAGTACAGGTCAGGGAGATTCTGTATTTTCTGACCCGAAGGTCATTCTATTTGATGTCATTGCATTTCCAAGGCCATAGGATACATGCTTTGATACCCCATAGGGCAGGGAAACATGTTGTTCTCTGCCAGTCTGTGATGTTAATGTTCTTCTCCTCCTCCTTTTTGATCAAACACTTTCTCGAAAGGTGTCACCTGCACTTTTAAGTAAAATGACTTGAATTGTTGTATGAGATAATGCGGAGTGGGCAGTCTAGTAACCTGTATTTGCTAGAAAATGTTGGTCTTTGGTATTTGTTGTTACATACAATAGATTTTTGTGAACCTAGACGAACGCATGAAAATATGTAACTGTAAAACATATCTCCGCCTAACTATAGGCAAATGACAAGCATACTGAAAGAAGCGCTGCTTTACATCAAACTGAAGCTGAATGAGTCGTTTAGCAACCTGGATGTAGACGAGCGGCGCGAAGCCTTTGTGGGAGCTCGAACCGCGCTGGCACAGTTTGATGCATCTACGGCTGGCATTATCAAAGAAGTAAGGGATTACCTTGAAGATGCTATAGAAACAGCCAAGAGCATCTTAGCTGAATTCGTGCGAGGCGAACTGGGAGAACGATTAGCAAAGGAACAAATCCCTTGGTCCGTCCAGATACCTGAAAACGAGGAAGACATCCTCAAAGATATATGCTTTTGGATGGAAGATGAAATGGTTCGGTATCCATCGCTCAAGAACCACATTAGCCAAGTCAAGGAAGTGTTTGAGGTCAAACTCGGGGAAATGGTCACTAGGGTGAAGTATGAGCACAGCGAAAAAATCAGGCCAATCACCGGACGAACATGCCGTCTGAACGTGGAGAATATGGAATTGTCCACTCGTGAGCTTTTCCTGCTAATGATCAGGATGGCAATAAAGGCGGCATTAATGGATCCCATGTTCTTCCTACCTGTACATCACAAGATTTTATACGCGTCGACCCTCGCTGGGTTCATAGGCAGTGTACTCAAGCACAGCGATGAATCATTGGCGCGATTATCTGAATTGGCTATTGCGTGCATGACAACAGATGAGAGGCTGGATAAGATAGTTCGATATCATCTGACGAGACCATTTCGGCTGCTGAGCAACTTTGAATCAGAACTACAGGGGATAAAAGAAGTGGATAAACGCCTGGTGGAAGAGAGATTCGCGGAAACCAGGAGCCAGATGGATCTGGTCAGCACATACCAGCCGCAAGAGTCACAGATCGGGCTTCTGCTGGGCCGGCTGGCCATGGTACAGCTGACGGAGATGAGGGAGTACGAGTTCGACCTGGACGGCATCATCGGCTGGCCGGACCCGCAGAACAGGATTGCCGGTGGGTCGTACGGGGAGGTGTACCGGGTACAGGTCCAACAGAAAGGGTCACTTGTCCGGGCGGCGCTGAAGGTGGGCGTCCTACCCTACGATATCACCACCGAGGAGAACGCCTGGGACTTTCTCACGGAAGAAGACAACCTGAGGTAGAATAGAACATTTTAATACTCCTCAGTGTTGCGATTATATAGAAAATACTTGCGGTTTTTGTTGTTGTTCAGAACTTAATATTCAATATACGTAGTAGTTTTTTTTTCAAGACTAAGTCTTCGGAAAGTTTAGAAAATTATTCTTCAGTCTTACTTTTGGTACCTTTAAACATTCTGTGATGATGGCTGATTCTTCTCTTCGACGGTTCAATGGCACTGAATTGTTCTGTCATACTTTTTGTGGGGTTTATATTCTAAAAGGAAGCTACAGGGAGAGCATATAGTGGAGTACTACGGCACTGCCTGCAGAAAGGAGAGGCACGGTCTGAAGCTGGGTTTGGTCATGGAGCTGTGCGACGGTACCCTAGAGAGCAGGATTATCGGTCACACGTAAGGCTGCGTACTTGTTTACGACCCAAAATGCTGATTTTCATGTCAGAATAGTCTAATAGCTTCGTCAGGATAGCGGTTTATTCTGTAACTGCACAGGATCCATCAGCAACTGCAAGATAATCGCAGTAATGGTCGTGGTAAAATTATGTGAGAAACAATACCATAACGTATTTCGTCCCATGTAGAGAGCACAACCCCTCCAGGTGGGGGCACGACCCTGTCATGAAGCAACGAGCCTTCAACTACATAAAGGACAAGGCTATCAAGCTGTGTGAGGGGCTCAGGACCATCCATGATGCAGGCTACATCCACAGGGACCTCAAACTCAGCAATGTTCTGGTATGCACAATTTGAAATACTAGAAGTAATTGCTTATCCATCTCTGATATTCTTGGGTGTCTTAGAAGAAGGTGTGATGGCAGCCCGATAGCTGAAACACAGATTCGTCAACACTCTTCATAGAATATAGCATCTAATGTTGGTAATTTTTGTCGTGTTTTTGTTCTTTCTTCCGCAGGTTACTGCAGGTGATGTTGTGAAGCTGGCTGACGTCGGCGTGACGAAGAGAGAAGCAGACGTGACCGGCACCATCACAGGAACGGCGACTTATGCAGCACCTGAAGTGAAGGAACGGAAAGTCTATGACAAGAGTGCTGATATCTACAGCCTGGGGATAATCCTGTGGGAGATGTGGTACGGACGGACGGTGGTAAGTAGGAAAATTACTGTTAATTTTCTTGTCACCATTTTTATACTACGCCGTACGTTGTCTGTTTCCATTTTCTAAATGCTGACACGTGTTGCAATTATCTCTTGGGCAAGAACTTCCAAATCAGTCTTTATTACTCCAAAATCATGCTATTTATGCAAACTGATATTGACGCGTTGTAATTGACAGGCTTGTTTTAATGATGGCTAAGAGTGATAAGCGAAGCACAAGCTTGGAAAGCTAGGGGAAAGACTTATAATTAAATGTGCGAATTCGTCCTCACCACAGGATGGTCGCAGCTTGAGGGGTCTGATGGGGGGAGATTCGATGCCAAACTCCCCTGACTCCATCCGCCCCATCCCGGAGTGGGAAACTCTGGTGCGAGACTGTGTGAACCGGGACGCGAGGAGACGGCCCACTGCGCTGGAGTGTCTGCAGAGGATCAGGAGCATGACGATGGAGGACAGGCCCCGTACATCTGCCACCCCGCACCGTCGGACAGGGCCCAGGCTTCGGCCGTATCAAAGAGGCCGTAAGACTGAACGTACAGAACTGTAACGTTACACCATCCCGTTCTGTGAAACTGCTGAAGGATGGTACCCATTGTTCCTTCCATCTATCTAATGTCAAACCAATTTCTAAATGAAAGTGGACATGTATCGTTGAAGATTAGACATCCAGGTAAACATACGCAAGCAAATAGTTTATATGCTTTTGGAAATGGTCAGACGCTTCAGGCAGCACCCACTACTAGTATCTTTCGTCAGTGACACTGTGCTCCTGTTAAAAATGTATATAATAGGCATGTGCATTGTACATAGCCGTTTTGTGTCAGTGTTGAAATTTGCCAGAGAAAAAGTTTGATATCCTACATGTCAGCCATGTTTTACTGCAAATCATCCCATGTCTCAAACTGCTGCCAAACTTTTAGGATTTCTTTTATCGGATTTGGACACTTATTAGCCTAACACATAGAAATGTATAGCTAATCAGGAAAGCATTTGACGATGACGGTCCCCGGCCGGCTTTAATTACGAAATGTCTGTGACTTTGTAGAACGATAACGTTCAGAGGAATTCTTAGTTTCATTCTAATTAGACCAAGGTGTTTACAAGGGTCAAGGTTATCCAGCATTTTGCTATATCGACAAGTGCCGTGTCTCTGTAGGTTTAAGTCAGAAGACTGTTTTAAAATTTTGTTAATACCTGATAGTGTCTAGGTGAAGTAGGCGGCGCCTAATAATGATAGATAATTGCTAGTTGTAACGCTTTGCTACAGTTCGCTTCAGCTGTTTTGTAGATTGTTTTGCGAAGGCGTGACAGAAAAAACACATTAATTGACTTGATTTTTTCGAGGGTACCCTTTTAATCTGAACTGAGAAATTAAAGTTATTGACCAATGAGCATGTTGTTGACTGAATGTTGTCTTTCTTTTAACCCAGCCATACTGAGCAAGCAGATATGTCTTGACTCTGAGGTTAAGTAAATATAGAATGCATTTTCCTGAAATAACATCTACATGGACATATATCAGCTAACAGCAATATCAAAATAAACAGACATAAACATTCATATATAACGATTGAAATTATGATATATCTGTAGAAAACGACAATTTACGTGAAGCTTCCCAGACCAGTTTGGTCGAGTGTTCATTGACTTTAAGTCTAATTCCTTGTATATTCTCGCATGTTAAAAGGTGAGAGTGCATACCCTATGAGAGCCTAACCTGCAGTACCGCTCCCGGCCGTATCATGAAAAATGGCGAAGGAGACCGTCAAATTGCCAAATTTCGGTCTTTTCGTGAATGGGGAAATGGTGAAAGACTCGCAAAGGGGTTTGAAGTTTTGAGGCTTATTTGACCTTGAACTCGAAGCTGTGACAATGCAAAACCAATTATTACGATATCTCGATACATCTCGCTTAAAACATAATTGCATATTAGGTTATATATGACATGTTTCTCTTGCAAATCGCCAATAGAAATGTTAGAGTGTACATTTATTGTAAATTGTCGTTTTATAGAAAGAGGCCATATCATAATTTTAATCGTAATATATGATAGAAGTAGACGCTAAACAAATGCAACGGTGTTTATGACTATTTATCGAACAAAAGAATCAATTTCCTTACAAAACGACCCAAAATACTGTAATGTTTTTGGGTTCCTAAACAGTGCACTTGGGAATGCTATCACAATGGCAGCTATATTAATGATATATTCTTTCGTATACGACTGTAAGCTAATGTATCTACATATCGTTATCCTGTCGAGAAAATGTATCGTACGTGTGATTGATTGTGATATGTTGTATTTTATGATGTGTCGGTGCCATAGGAAATACTTTATCAGACACGGTACCGGGCTACATTTCTCTGAATACTGCAGTACCAGGGCTATCCGCTAAGCGTCGCACTGATACGTCATGAGTGTGACGTGACGTCACAACAGGCCGCAGACGACAGTGTTGTGTTGTGTTGTTTTCATACACAACAACATCAAGGGGGCGTTTTCCAGTCACCATGTGGATAGGAGCACTGTTTGAGCAGCCAAAACGTGAGTAGGGACCTCCTGACTTGACTAACGAGAAATGTGTGATGGCAAATTGACTAATACGCCTGTCAAATTGACGAAAATTGTCGGAAAGTAGATCGAGCAGTCGTCACCGGCCGCCCAGTTGTGTTCGAAATTTGCGAGTTAGTCATTGTGCCTCAAAATAAACACTAAACATACGGTAATTAAGTCATGATATAAAGAGTAATTTTCTGGGTCGGTTCAGACACTACTCAGTGTTTGAAAGTGATTATTTGACGTTTCCAGTAAATTTTGACAAGGAATGTGGTTCCCTGTTGGCCGCTTTGGGCTTATTTCCGAAAAGAGCGGGAAACGGCATGGGGTAAATTTTTTCGTAACATATCAGCAAATTATGACAGAAACTTTGCATAATTTACCTAAAAACTGCGAGTTTAAATCATTGTGAACAGCTTCTAAGCGAGAATAAAATAGTTCGCTGTGAATTTGTTGAAATTTGGGCATCTTTGCGAAGCTGTGTCGAAAAACGCTAACTCCAGCTTTATACAGCGTGACGTCACATCACAGTCTGACGTCTAGCTTCACGAATCAAGTTTAAGGTTCTTTCTGTAAATGAAATAATGGGAAGACGTTATGTAAGTGTTTAAGTGCTGCGTGAGTATGTTATAGAGGAGGCTGGTTTTCAAATCAAAATGGATTCTTTACTAGTACATCAGTCACCAATGTTATTGTCATGTGAAATGTACAGGACACAGTTCATTGTTCCCTGTCTGTTTTATATGGTTATTAACGATTTACATGATAAGGTATGGTTCTGTTGATAAGTTGTGTGCGAATTTACATGCATGTGCTATAATACTCCAACATGTGCTACGCTAATTAGATACCTAGTAGTCAGTAACTAACACAAAGTAACAGTTTTGAATAGTCCCAAACACATCTTGACAAATAATTGGATAAAAGATAAAGACTGGGCCCTTTGAAATCCATCACCATCTTTTATTATCTTTAAAGCATATGCAAGCAAGCAAAGTTAGCTTATTCATAATTAAAAGTTAACAAATGAGCATGGTCATCAAGATTTCTTCCTTTGGGTTTGACCAAAACGTTTTCTCCCTCCACCATTCAGTAACAACACATCACATTGTTCCACTGAGTATAACCTACTGACAAGTTTATTTCCAGTGTTACAGCTAACATCACCTGTTATACATAAATATCTAAATTACACCATGTCTAAAAAGTTCACTATGTCCTGTTTGATAGGCAAGTGCAGATGGGTACACTTCAGATCATTCTTAACCCTCTCAACACGTCATAAAATTTTTCCCTGTATACCATATACGACATATAATTTCAGTCTATACAGGTGTCAATTAGTACTTTTTGTGTATTATTATTACAGCTGTTATGTAAGGAGTAGACTAGGAAAACTATATATTGCTGGAAAGCTCACAGAATGGCCTTTCCAAAACAAGCAAAATAAATATCATACCATCAATCTGAGGACAGCAATCGTCATGGAAACCACTCAAAAACACATTTGCAACACTCCCAAAAAAAGCTTCACAAAAGAAAACATTTGGCTAGGGGCTGAGTTTTTTGTGTCATTTATCATAAAACTATGTAGAAATACTCAATTATACATACACAATGCTGGTATGCTGTTAGAATGACCAAAAACTAAAAATCAAAGCATGATTTCAAATAAGTTCAGTGTTGATAAACAAATATTCACCCCAATAAACAGTTGTGCCCCCCTCCCCACACCTGTAGTTGTACTATTAAAATAATGAATATGCCTTGTGCTAAAGGGCAAATTATTTTTCTGGATGTTCTCCACATATCAGGGAGTCAAATAAATCCTATTACTTATGACTTGGGTAGAGAAACAGGTATCAGAGTATCTAAAATGTCAATTGAGACCAGTGACCTTTCTGACCTGACCTGGTCCTCCTCATGCCCCCAGAAAAACAACAAGGAACCATGCATGTAGAACTCATTAGACATGGTTATATCAGCTCATTTGATCTCAACAAAAACAGCTGGGTGTTTGCCTTGCTGTCCCTCAAGGATTTCCCTGTCATCACTCCTGTAAGCCACCAACAAAATTATCCACCAAATTGTCTCCATTTCTGCTAAATTTACTAAATAAACCTGCAGAAAACTGAAGCCAAAACACACGCTGGAGGCCTCAGAAACAGGGCTCAAATGCTACATCCCTTCTGGTTGGTCAAAGATACAAGCATCCTGATTGGCAGACTCTGCCAAATTTCCCATTTCACAGTAGTCAGTTTGAATTTCCCGCTGGAATTAAACCTGAAGCCACGATCGTGGCTTCTCGTGTCCTATGGGAAAGCCACGATAGTGGCTTCTCGTGCTGAGAGGGTTAAACTTCATTCTTCAATTCTTTGTTTTATTGTTTTGTCTTTATAATTATATGCAAGGTTCATATTAACTTCAACATGCAGTTTCAACAAAACTTGCCACAGAGTAAACCATTCTGCATTTTATCCCAGCTTGTTCCTTCATGTGAAGATCATCTAATGTTCTGCCTACAATTGAGGAAATGGGAACTAATACTTATGACATTGACACACACCGACTTGAATTCAGTTTGGTCTAATGCTTTGCATACTACTGTCTAAAATCACATAATTTCACCACCTTAAGTCAGCAAATTTACATTTTGTACACAGTTACCATTATACACTGGTAGTGGCACTCAAGTCTGCCAGACCAGAAATTGTTAAGGCTGTTGTACATACTAGTAAAGGGCTCAAAATAGTCACATGCAGCCTGCAATTTGCACAAAAAATGCAACTAAAATATAATATGAGCAACTTAAACTTGACAAGGTAGTGCAATTTGCAGCCCCAGTGTGACTGAAATGACCAATTGTATCTGATTACATACTTAATAGTTTATACGTATATTGTACAATGTATTCTTGTTATGATTAGCAGTGGGCATTGTAATCTGAGAAAATCTTTGGCTGCTTTTATCTTTATGATACTTTTTTCAATGTTGTCAAATTCTATCGAATCAAGTGTTCGATGTTCACTACCCAGTACTAACTGCAACTCACTACCCTGATCTGAACTTTGTTCTCATGGTCAGATGTCATACCTTTTATGTTATTCTTTCTTATGTACCAAATTTTTAAATGAGTCCTGTAAAAAGAATACTACAGATACAAGGCTTATTAGAGTTATGATTTCAATCTACCATTTAGCATATGTACAACAATGAGACTCAGCTACACAGTATCATTACAACATTACATCCGATAGCAACTCTTTTCAACTAAGCTTATGAACATGTCACCAAAGTACAACGTTTTCTGATTATGTGTAGTATTCAACAAACATATGCATGTACACATCTTTTTACAATTCAATTTATATACTGTCTTTGCCTTTTGTAAGTTAAGGTACACATTCTTGGATATCCAGAAAGTTACGTTCATAAGGCCTTACCTAGTGATTGACACAATGTACATTTCATTATGACTTCGATGGACTTACGGTCTCATTTCCAGAATCCATTTAATATCCAAGCAGATGTTAGGAGGACCTAGGAAAGATTGTAATGTTTTGAAATTCCTACTAGTACTTCTTTGGGTTTGCAGAGATTAGACATTCCACTATGCCAGCAAAAGTGGCCGGTTAAAAAAAAAACAGTACCGGGGGTGTGCCTAAATACCACAAACGACCACAAACGACTCGGAAATACCACAAACGACCACAGACGACTCTAAAATGCAGTGTATATGGGTCAAAGACCTTGTGTGGCGCTCTGGAGACATTGTTTACACATTTATGAATTTAAAAAACGCAGCAAGTCCTGCGTATTCACCAGTTATTTCGAGTTAGTCCGCCGGTTTCAAGATCGAAGCGATTCTTTGCCGCCATGTTGGATAGCTCGTGCTAGGAGTCTGCATGGGGAAGTCCTCGATACCTTCCTCGGCTCCATAAACGACAGGACGATAAATCTATGGAAGCTGTTGATTCATAGATTATAGCATGACACATCTCTATCATTGGCAACTTATAAAACATTGATTCTAAGGGTTTTCCACCCTCAAAAACCGACACCCTTTCTTTGACAATGCGCTCAAACATCGTGACCGATCTTGTAACCGGTGGACTACCTCGATAAAACTGGTGAATACTCAGGACTTGCTGCGTTATTTAAATTTATAAATGTGTAAACAATGTCTCCAGAGCACCACACAAGGTCTTTGACCCATACACACTGCATTTTAGAGTCATTTGTGGTCGTTTGTGGTATTTCCGAGTCGTTTGTGGTCGTTTGTGGTATTTAGGCAGACCGCAGTACCGGTATATCAATGATCTTCCCTCCCAATATCTGCTTAGATATTTAGGTGTTGTTCCCAGTTTTTACTAGACCTTCATAGCTGATATCCTGTCCAGACACTCCTGTATCTTTGGTCTTCTCTTTGGATCCTTCTTCAGACAGTCATGGATGAGCCTGGTCCACTCAGGGATGGGTGGGACTGTACCTTCCCACCATGGCATTCGTATGTCCCACCCTCTCTTCAAGTCCTCTTCAAGCCTTTTGGAGTAGACTTCATCCTGGGGTATTTGACAAATCGAAACAGTTGCTCACAGATGGGCTTTTTTCCTTGCATCAGTTATCTGTAATTTTTCACTATCTTAGTATTCATACATTAAGCTTGTACTTGTAGCATCCAAGACTTAACTAAACCAAGGACAAGTCATTTAAACTGTTTTAGGCAAATAGCTCCAAAAGGGACATAATTTGATAGAATTGAATTGCAGTTTATATAAGAGGACACTGACCAGTGACCATATGGTGATTATGAGAGCTGCATTCTCTATTTGTTATTAACCAAAATACATCTGTATCATTCAAGCATTCTTAAAAAATGAACCAGTGCTGCAATGAATGAGCTTTACTAGTACTTTAAAAAAAATGCACATTTAGTACAGAAAATTATATTTTCTGCACATAAGTCTGACTGACCTTCAGTCCATACAGGGTTACCCCATACCACATCTCCCACAGGATGAGCCCCAGGCTGTAGATGTCTGCACTCTTGTCGTACACTTTACGTTCCTTTACTTCAGGAGCAGCATAAAGGGGTGTCCCAGTTGGTGTACCTGTGATCTTCTCTCGTTTGGTCAGTCCAACGTCAGCAAGCTTCACAGTGTTGTCCTTGGTCACCTTAAGTTTGTACATTAAACAAATCTTCAGCATGAATTTTTTTCAACATCCAAGAGTAATGAGTTGGTTGCTAAAATGGTGGTAATGTGTGCCAAAATTAGTAAAAATACAAATAAACTAAATATTGTTCCTGTCTTTTTGTCCTAAGGATTTCAACCCTTCAAGATTTTAGTTGAGTGATGTTGACAGGCCGCAATAAAGTAGTTTCATGGAGAGGAATAAAAACAGTTACTGACTGCAGAGGTCATGATCATTCATATAAGGCATTGAAAGTACTACTAGATGTGAATAATATTAGCCTCCAATCAAAAAGGTGGTCAGTGAGTTGATGAGTAATTGTGTGAGTGAGTGAGTGGGTGAACATACAATATAGGCGGCTTAGCAGTTGATCCAGAGCAAAATGCGAAAAAAAGACTTTCAATTCATAAGGCTTTCCTATACAAAAACAAACACTGTGCTAATGACTGTATGGTAAACTTGGAGCTTTTGAGGAAAACATACCAGTATATTGATAACCTTGAGGTCCTTATGGATGTAGCCAGCATCATGGATGGTTTTCAGCCCCTCACACAGCTGTACTGCCAGGTTCTGGGTGTAGCTGAAGGCTGCTGCCTGCTTCTCTGGGTCAGCACCCCACCAGGCTGGGTTATGGTTCCTTTAATATACATTGTACATTATGATTAAATGTCATTTAGACATCAGAGGATGCTTTTTCTAAAATTAATTTTGTTGAACTACTGTTCAGTCAGTACAACAAATTAATGATGTGTTGCCCTTTCTTTCATACATGTAGTTTTCTTTAAGTTCTGTCATGAAAATCACAGACAAAATCTACTGCAGTGCACATGTAACTTATTTCTTTCCTCTGACAGTTGTGTTGAGATCTGATCTTCTCATTGCCGTGCTCACAGTTCTCGCGATGTCAGTCATGTGTTCTCACCGTGTCAGTCACGTGTTCTCGTGAACAATTCTCGAGTATGACGCGGACCTCGTCATACATCCATCTCTATAATATTTTCTGATTGGAAATTGGTGATCAATTGCCTTCATTTTATGGTTGCATGTAAGCATGTGGTAATTTGTTGAATGGGTTTTGGTTATATGTTGGACCATTAAAATCTGACTCAGTTCCTTGTAATTATTATGCTCTCACCTGTTACCAACAATCCTGTCCCCCAGTGTGCCGTCACACAGCTCCATGACCAGCCCCAGCCTCAGGCCGCCACCCTCCCTCCTGCAAGCTGTGCCGTAGTACTCTACTATGTGCTCTCCCTGCAACTTCCTATGATGATGATGATGATGTAAGTGGCAAATGATTTTTGGAGGGTGATAACATGCTTTTTACAATGCAACATGGTTTAATATATGTTATTAAAATAAAATAATATTGTAATAATAAGTATTTAAACACAACCATTTCAAATCCCTGGAATTCAGATAATTAGTTCATGCATGTGCAATACACTCAAATGTTGCCAATGGAAAAGTCACATTTGCAGGAAACCTAATTGTGGCTAAGTCGTCTTATTTAAAGTACACAAGAAGTATAGGTCACAAGAGTGGCATTTCCGCTGAATGCAGCATTTATAATTATGCATCTAAGAAGGGTGTTTAAAAAGGACAAATGTAGGTGTCATCAAGTTTACAATAGCCATATCTGTCATTATATACCTGATTAGCATTTAAGATTTTAGTACTTCCATTTATAAGAAATATATCATCTGCAAAAAGGTTGCCAACAGGACAGTCTGTCCAGAAATCATATGCAACGGACATAATTTTGATGCAACGTTGACCAGCAATCCAGGAATAGCTAGTTGCACTTAATGCCATGTAAAGTGAGTTCAGTTGGTATTTTTGCTGGTGGGTAGCACCAGCTTAGAGACAGGAGAAGCGGGTCTTTGGATGCATGCATGGATGCATGGATGGATGGATGGATGGATGGATGGACGCATGGATCAAGCCCTCCAAAACCTATCTTCATGGCATGTTATAGCAATTGTGGCCATCGTAGTAGTTAAAATCTAGCTATATCAAACTCAAAAATACTTATATGGTCATATTTATCGGAGTAGAGCAGTACATACATGTAATCAAGCTTATCGTATCAGGTTAAAATTTTGTGTTAGCTTTTCGCAAACTAGAATACAAAGTGATTTCCGTTATATAACATAGATTATGTTAATTAGCCTTTTCGTTCTACGTAGCATTTACGGCTTGATGTTGAAGCATTTGGGTGGGAGGGCGGCAAGTATGTAAACATGTGGGTGGCCTGATTCGTGTGGGGACAAATGTATAATTTCGTACGTAATTCCCCCCCCCCCTCTCAAAGGAACGTCAAGACCTACAGATTGAAACGTTTTTCTTGTGAAATTATAGACTATGTAGTGTTTCTTATTCTATTTCGAAACACCGAACTTAGTAATGTAAATCATGCACATTGCACGGGGAGGTCGGGTTTACATAAGAAACATGTCGGAAAAGTATCGGCGCGTGCATCCAGAAATGTTTCGGTTTTGTCGTCATCACACTCAGTCGCTATTAACTCAACTTTTCTCCCAAAATACGCACCAGCCAGCTTTTTTAAAAAGCTTTCTTGTTAGCTTACCGTAGGTTGTCTTCCTCCTTCAGGAAGTCCCAGGCAGTTTCCGTGGTTGTGATGTCGTATGGGTAGACTCCAAGCTTCAGTGCTGCAGGAGTCTCTGTTCCCTTCCCCTGGACTTGGACACGGTACACTTCACCAAAGGACCCCTCTCCAATCCTGCTTGTTGTGTCTCTCCAACCTATGATGCTGTCCAGGTCATACTCGTACCCTCTCATCTCTGTGAGGTGAAACATTGCCAGCTGGCCCAGGAAGCGGTTGATGTCCCTGCTTTGTGGCTCATACATTTGCAAAATTTCATCAGTGCTTCTGGCATCTCTGGTTTCTTTGACTTGAAATGAATTGGCAACGTGCATCTTTAACTCTTGATACCCCAATGAACTGGGCCTAGTAGTTGACTCTA
>NW_023365714.1:855071-863020 GCF_000003815.2 Branchiostoma floridae
TACTGATCTCCTGTAGAGCTTCCAGCAGGTAGCAGCAAATGAAGCAGTTTAGCCTGAACATCTCTTTGGAGATCAGACTTGTAAAGCTTGATGGATGACTGGCCAGAATGCTAACAATATTCAAGACGTGTTACAAGACTTAGTGTTTTCCTGGTTTCATTGTGTATTCAGAAATGTTTGCAAGAAGTTGTAGCCATTAAGCCATTTGAGACATCCGATCCTGAGCTGGATGGAAACTAGTTGAGAAATTGTCTCCAAATGTTTTGATTATTAAAGGTGTGCTGAGTCTGTGGTAGAATAGACTTTTAAGATAATTTATGTTCCGTGGAATCTATAGAGAAAAAAATACTTTTAACAGATATTAGCTGTGGATTGCCTTGTAGGGTATTATACATAATTGTTTAAAAGATCAACTAAGAAGTTGGGCCAGGCTCACCCTGTCCTGTTGCACTCCCCCTGCACTGGCACTGTTGATGATGTACAGGAAGGCAAAGACTTTTGGCATGTAGTCAGCAACAACTTTGTCCATCATCTTGCTTTCTCCCACACCAGGACTGTCCACTATCACAATTCCTCCCTAAAAATAGAACAAACTAGAGTTCCCTGACCCAATACCTGTGCCAAATGATTATAAGTTGATATAACCATTACAACTGAATGTATTATGCTTGTTTCTCATTAATGGTGCATAGAAAGTCTTCATTTGCACCTTGTATATTAATTGATCATCTCCACTCAAGTAACAGACATACACAATCTATTTTAAGAAAAAGGCTATTTTCTGATAATTTATGCAAATAATGTCCTCATTTGCATAATTCATGTTCTACGATGTTCACCAGTACAGAACTTTCAAATGTTGCAAGTACGAAGTTCCCATCTTTTGCCACTGTACTATGGGATTATGGCATTTTCTCATTGATTATCATAATGCAAACTGGGTCTTCATTGCATATATTAATGCTTAAATCATATCTATATTCAGTGTTTTAATAATCTCTTTCTCAGTGACAAATGTCACATGTTGGACTAGTCCTTTAATGGAACAGATCAGGTTTATAAAATTTCATCAAGTTAACTATGCAAATTAGATTTCAATTTACATAAATATGAAGCTTCACTAATAAGCTATCTAAATACCAAAGATCATGATGATCCATCTACCCCATCTTGAGATATTTTTTTTGTATACCTTTCAATGTCTGACACTGTGAGTGACTAAACTGGCCCCTGCAGCTCCCCCCAAAGAAAACAACGCTAGGGGTCCAAACCTACACCACTTACTGAATATCTGTATAATTACAATATAAGGCCACACCAATTTAATATGGGTCAAAAACCTTGTGTGGCGCTCTGGAGACATTGTTTACACATTTATGAATTTACGAAAATGCAGCAAGTCCTACGTATTCACCAGTTATTTCGAGTAAGTGGGCTGACATTACAGTTGGACCTCTCCATAGGACAGCATGTTAAAATACACTAAAACAAGGCTTCAGAAAAGTACTAACCCCAGTTTCAATCTGTAAAAAATTTCTCCACCAGACAGCCACAAGGGTCATCTCTGTAAAAAAAAATTATCCAGCTCAAATTCTGAGAAATTTCCGCTCTATGAAAGAAACCTCACCTTTGACCCCAGTTTTCTCCTGATACCACCAATATGACACAACAACTAAAATCCTTCCGTGCGCCACCTAAACTGCTAAACTGAGCAAATTTTGACCAAAATGGGAAAGATTAGACCTTACCTGTTCCTTCTATCACAAAAAGTCTCCAGGTTGGGCCAAAATTTTCAAGGAAAAAGAAGATTTTAAAGGATTTTAAGTCACACCCATTTTGTGCCTTCTACGGCGCAACTCAACTGTGAGAACTTGAAATAACTGGTGAATGCGTAGGACTTGCTGCGTTTTTCTAAATTCATAAATGTGTAAACAATATTAATGTCTCCACAACGCCACACAAGGTCTTTGACCCATATACAAGTTGCATATTAGAGTCGTTTGTGGTCGTTTGTGGTATTTCTGAGTCATTTGTGGTCGTTTGTGGTGTTTAGGCAGACCGAAAAAAAAATAAAATAAAAATTTGCTAAAAGTCTAGGATGAACATATGAGGCTTATATAACACAAAAAAACAAGCCTTAGGTTAGCAGTCAAGTTTTCAGCTTTTGATTTGACACCAATGTTCGGAATAAAAGGAATTGGTTTATCAGCAGTAAGTACCCCTGGAATGTTTTTTTGTACAGATCTGCGATAGCAAAACCTATATTGTTATTCTGGGACTAATTTTTTTTTTTCCAAATCGGAAAAAAAATGGGTCGGAAATCCGAGAACCAAGAGATTAAATTGGTGTGGCCTGATGTTGAAAAATTATTAGTGCCTGATGTATTTCCAAACCTTTACACCTGTATTATATTATTGCATCGAAATCTGAAGAAGAAGAGCCAAAGAAAAAAATAAGATAATCCTTATAATTACCTACCATTTCAAATATTTTTAGGAATGTATGAACCGCAAAACATAACTTTTTTCCACGCCTTATTATTAGTGGTCCTTGGCATTTAGGCTGCGATCACATCTGCGGCACCATTGAAGTTTGCATTACACAGCTATGGACATCCAACATCAGGGGCCCAAAAGTGATAAATTATGAAAACACCAAATAACCCAAACCTGATACCATACAGTCATGTAAAAACCTTTGTTTCCACTTTAACTTTTTGTTAAGTTTTTTTTTACACCTGTGATAGACCCTAACCTGATAAGGCACCCTTACTTTAAGAAGAGGAAGAGGCAAAAAGATCTCAATCCTCTCGGCCGGCGGAAAGCTGTCTCCGCAGGCACCCTCCAGATGCATGTAGCTTCTCAGCTCTGCCTGACGCTCTTCTGTACCGTCCAGCTTGATGTTGACTATCTTTTGTCCTTGATCATCAGGCTGACGCAGATGAACCACAGCTTGCCGAGTCTCCCCATACTTCACCTCACAGATGGTGGAGGTGCCGCTCATGTGGGCTACAGGCAGGATTTTCTCACCCAACAGTAGGTTCAGGATGGTGCTCTTTCCTGAGGATGTCTCCCCTAAAGGTGAGAGATAAGAAATTCCACAACATTCAAATAAATATTATTTCATTTTTGTGCATTTTCAGTAATGATGATCAGGTCATGGCATCAATGTAATACACATTATTTCTAAACTATAGTTCCACCCCTCATACCTTCGTCAAGTGATACATAACAGTTACTGTAATGTAAAATGTATTTAAGTTCGTGGGGATTTAATTTTGCGGTAGCGGGAAAATGGAGTTTTTGCGGTGAATTTAAGTTCGCGGTAACGACATCTTGCAGACTCAAATGCATTATTTTACACTACTGTACACTGTTCACAAACCGATATGAAAACCAGGCGCCCCTACGAACCGCCTGAGTCGGAAACCACTTACTGGTTACTCGGCAAGGGTGCTACAAATGGACAGACCAATTCACTCTTGGCTTTGACAGTGCTGGCGTCATCACCTGTCACTGATCTAACGCTAGATTTAACAACTAAGTGGACTGGACAGGTACATCATACTTTACCCTAAGTTTGAATCTGCAGGACCTGGTATACATGTATAAAGTCATGTAATTTATACTTTAATGCCCTTACCTGCTACAAGAATATGGCATCTTGCCCTGTCTAAGCAACTTTGCACATCTATTAAGATGTCTTCTGCTGCACAATCCAACTGCATCTTAAGCATGTCTGTGGTACTCTGGTCCAGCTCTGGAAGATAGTCAGCAATGCTGTGGCATAACTCAGCCAGGTGCTCTCGTTTTGCGTTGAACGTGTCCAGGACCTCCCTCAGGTTTTCTTCAGTCTAAGGAGGAAAATACTGTGGGACTCAGATGACTTCTAAAAGTTTCAAGTGCCTCCACATTATCCTTTTCTTCAGTGTGACATTAAACAACATAAGTTGCCTTTCAAATATTTAGGTGACCATGACCTTAGTTATAATGCTTTACTCCCTTAAGATTGGAAAATTTGAATTATAGTTCCAGCAGTTTTGGGTTTGATTTTCTTCCTACCTGCCAAGGACGTCTCCTTGTTGCAGCTGTTGCCTGTATGTCCCTGATCTTCTTCTTCACTTCTGCCCTCAACTCCTCTGGTTCCATGTCCTCAGTTTCCTCCTCAGTCATGCCAAGTTCTTGGAGAAGGCGATATAATTTGAGCAACCTCATACAGTCCACCTCCTCCTCTGTGGGGAAGCCAGTATTCATCCCCTGTGTAACATGAATATTTCAATCTTCATTATGCCTTTCCCAGGACTCTTGGCTCGTTCTCAGTGAAATGTGCAAAATAGCGATTTTAGGTTAAAGAACAGATTTGATGATTTTTGACACGGCCGCAGAACTCATCACTATACCGTTGAAATCTATGTCACTGGGGATGCTAATACTAGTCTTTGGCCGCAGAATTTATCACCGTACTGTTATCTACTTACCTGGGTACCATCCAGATACAAATGTAGTAGTTCACTCCCCTACTTATTATATAAGTTTTATTACTATCTACAGTCGCTTCTCTGCTATTCTCTGCTTACAGTGTTTTAGCCAGACTGAAATGTTTTACCCTCTAAAAGTAAAATGCTATTTCCTATATTTTGAGGGGCAAATTTTGCTAGTAGACTTAAATTAAGGTTAGTTTGATAACAACTTAGCTTGAAACTTGGCCAAAAAAATGTTTACAAAATTACAGACTGAAAGCCTGATAACAATAGGAGTATTTCTGAACTTTTTGGCTTCTTTGGCGGCAATAACTGACAGTGAGCGGGGGGAAAACAACGACGAAAACATCAGCACAGTGTGGCAGGACAGAACTAAAGTGGGTAGCTGGGCACCCACGCAGCCTGGCCAGAGGGTGCTTCTGTCTGTCTGAGATCGCTGCCAGGATCTAGCTATAGCCAGCGCCCGTCCGTCCGTCCTTGCAACGAACTAACAACAATTTTCCTTGATCACTTGCTTCAATTCCAAGTAGAAAATCATGTATCATGTAACGTTACATTTTCATTTCTTGAATTTGAAAGCACCATTGGCCCCCGGTTAGGGGTCATCGCGGGGAATTTATGCCCAATTTTTCAACATTAGGGATACTATTAATTCACATTTTATATAGTATATATTACCTTTTATTGCAAAATAGAGAAAAGATCATAATTTGAACAAGATATCTAGAGTTATTCTGTTCATTATTTATACAATCAACTGATATCAGGCATTATCTTCTTTCTGTTGGACGAAAGTAGCATGGACACAGTTAACATGTCAATTTGGTAATTTTCTGGTGGGTGGGGGGAGCTGGGTGCTGGTATGTCGCATGGCTATATGATAATGGTTGTTAAATGCATGCTAATTATTATTACCTGTTCAGCATGTCTTTTTGTTGCTGCTATTGTCATCAAGTTTGTTAAAAAACCTCCGATCTTCCTCAGTTCAGCTTTTGCACCGCTTCCTGCTGATTCATCTGCTTGGGATAAGACCTTCAAAACAATGAAAATTGTTTGAAATTCATACTTCATGGTTTCCACTTGCAGGACTTAAGTTTGGTGCTAAAAGAGGATGAATGTATACTAGACTGTAGATGGACTCACAATTTACATGTGCCAGGACAGGAAGTCCAGCCCAATTTGCCATGTGTGAAGGCTGTTGATGTTAGTTTTGGTGGACTTTTATCCAGAGTAGATCTTTCACACCAATAAGGGAGTAAGTCCATCTTCAGTCCTCCCTGAGTAAGTCCATTTTCAGACCATTGGACTTACTCTGGGTGATAAGAGGACTATGGTCCATGGACGTTCATACAATGTACACTCAGTCATGTACGAGTAAGTTCAAGGTTTGCAAGGAAGCCTGTGAACCTGCACTGGGTATAACTTACAAGACATGTACATGTATTGTGTACTGGGTATGACTCCTGATTTGTATTGGACTGATTGTTTCCTGTCATTGTTTGTTACCACCTGTGAGATGGTTATGATTCCAATTTGATCCACATGTCTACAAAAATGTAATTATCTACTGCGTGATGCAGGTAAATCTGTCTGGTGCAGGTTGTGTTGAATGCAAGTACAAATGTACATTTATGTGTATGCAGACATTTCAAGTCCTAACAGTATATGACATGTAGCTCTATAGGCCTGCAGCTGGAACATAATTTTTGTAATAATACTACATTGAACTCCTATATAATATTCTTAATATAATATATATAATAAAATTAATATTACATGTACATGCACAACCAAAGCATCAAGCAAACAGTTTCAAGAAGAGGCTATCCCGATAATGTGATAACTGGTTGCTGAATAAATGCATATGGGGTGGATGTTATATACAAAGCCATTTTTTAAGCAAAATTTAGCAAATTTTTTAGCAAAATTTTGCAATCTTTAAGTTTAAAGTGGGGTATACTCCACCTGTAAGCAGCAGCAGAGACTAGTCTATATGATAAGGAACTCATTGAACTGATGAAAAATAGAACACAATGGAAGCAAAACTATGTGAATGCTTCAACTTGTTAAAATCAAGTATGAATATGTATGTATATAAGCAGCAGCAAACAAAAATGGGCAGTTGGATAGATAGACTGTGATTTTTCCTGTGAACATCTGATCAAAGATTTAAGTTTGGTTTCCTGTTACTACACAACCTTCATAGCTGAAATCCTGTCCAGACACTCCTGTATCTTTGGCCTTTTCTTTGGATCTTTCTTGAGACAGTTGTGGATCAGCCTGGTCCACTGATGGATGGGGGGGACTGTACCTTCCCATCGTGGCATTTGAATGTTTTTCCCTTTCTTCAATTCTTCTTCCATACGTTTGATGTAAATGGCATCCTGACAAAAACAAA
The DNA here is from genome assembly GCF_000003815.2 of Branchiostoma floridae. NCBI lineage: Eukaryota > Metazoa > Chordata > Leptocardii > Amphioxiformes > Branchiostomatidae > Branchiostoma > Branchiostoma floridae. Next base: position 861,950 of record NW_023365714.1, read on the forward strand.
AAGAATCACCCATTAAGGTTAAGACGTTTTAATTGTGATTTACTGTCATCTTAACCTCAACTTAAGCTCTGGGCACAGCTATGACTGGGCCAGTAAAGGACCAGAAAAAAACTTATATATAATAGACCTAGTAGAGCACTATATTAAGCATTGCTAAGTACATGAACAAAGAAACAAGTTCAAGTCTTTACTTTGTTTTGAAATGTAAGTACATGTAGCTATAGTCAGGATTGTAAAAACATGGTATACCAAACAATGATTTTTTTGTTCTTTCACATTTCGTTGAAGACTTTGGAAAATCAGGGCTCAAGATATCTTTTGTGCAAGGAGTAAGTTCAACAAGTCTTAGAGCAGTACACTTCATAGAGGAAGTATTGTATGACAATCATGACGAACTACTGAGCTGAGCTATTTTCCAATATTTTTGCCGTTAATTACCTTTGCTACCTTTGCCAGAATGGCTAAGGTTATGTTTTAGGCTTGTGAGTCTGTGTGTGTGTCTGTCTGTCTGTCTGTGTGTTAACAGTATAACTCAAGAAGCCTTTGATGGATCCCAATAATATTTGGTAGGTGGGTAGGGGTCGGGAAAACGAAGGTCAAGTTCGATAATGGGCCCCCTAGCGGCTTGCTAAGGTACTGCAGCAAAACCTCAATTTTTTTTATCTCGTGTTCTGGACCTGCTGTGGTTATGATTTTTGAGTGGTAGATAGCCCTTGGGGCAGAGAGTAAGTGCTTTAAGTTTGGACCCCCTAGCGGCTTGTTTGGAACTGCAGTCGCCGATTTCCTTTCAAACTTTGGACGAGAATAACTCGAGAACGTGTTTATGGATCGTCATGGTTTTTGGTATGTAGATAGCCCAAGTAACAATGTACACAATGGAATACCAATTATGCAAATCAGCAACTAATTTGCATAATTAATGAGGAAAGTTTATAAATCCACTGCATTTCATGATAGGACTTTCAAACTTGTCACATATATAGATGAGGAAGGGAGAAATATCAATGCATATTAATTATGCAAATGACGGTCTCATTTGCATTATTAATGAGAAAAATATAACGTGTTGAC